>NC_051399.1:50036254-50059735 GCF_015228065.2 Penaeus monodon | reverse complement strand
TTAAAAAAAAAAACATATTTTTTTTGCTACATGTGTGCTTATACTTTATATATGTACATATATTACATATACACATACATATATGTGTGTGTGTGTATGTATGTAAGTATATATGTGTATATAATTATATATATATATATATATATATTAAATTATATATGATATATATATTATTTATATATATATATATATATATATCTATATATATATATATAAATATATATACATGTAATATATATATATATATATATTATATATATATATAAATATATATACATGTATATATATATATATATAATAATATATTATATATATATATATATATATATATGTATATATGTATATATATATATATATATATATATATATATATATGTATATATATATATATATATATATATATATATATATCCAAGTCCCATACCCGCATCATCATCCCCCTAACCCTAGCGTTGACCCCCCCCCCCCCGTTCTCATTTAAAGAAGCGACCCCCCCCCCCAGTCCACCTAAATTTGGAAGGAGGCTGCATCAATTCCTCTTAAGCTTTCCTAGGTTATGTATCCCTTCCTCACCACAACGGGTGCACGATATGTGTATCTGGTGCGGACTGGGACACGGAAATTCGAGGAGAAGAGAAGGGAAAATGTAAAAGAGGAAGGCTGCGAGAGTACGAAGAATGGAAGAGTGGTAAAGATGGAAGAGGGAGAGGTGGAAGGAGGAGAAGGAAGAAAAGGGATGACTTGAGAAAGATTGTGGATGGAAGAGATCCGAACGGGAAGAAGAAGCGAAAAACGGAAAGGAGAGGAGGGGAGCATTGAAGAAGAAGGGGAAAGGATAGAGAAAGGTAGAGATAGGATGTTGTGAGAGAGAAAAGGGAAAGAGAGAATTCGAGGTTTGGAATAGGATGTGAAAGTGGGAGAGAGAATGACAGAAAAGACAGGGAGAAGGTCAAACGAGAATGGAAGAAAAATAATAAAGGAAGATCAAGGAGAAATTAACAGGAAAAGAGGATATGGTGAAGAGAAATGAAGTGAGGTAATGTAAAGAAAGAGTAAGAATGGAACTGCTAGAAAAGAGAGTACGAGAAAAATCAAAAGATATTGAAACATCACAAGAAAGAGGAAAATGTTGTAGGGCGAATCAATTCACCACATAAGAATGAAAGAAGTTGACAAATGTGTAACTTACAAGATCATATCCTCCTCCTTTCCATCTTAATCGCGCTCATTCTCTCTCTTCTTATCCTTCCTCCTCTTCCTCTTGTTTCATCACGAATATACATAAAAAAAAAGAGAAAGACATACATACAGGCAAGTAGATGAACAGATAAAGAAGACAGAGAGACAAAAGAGAGAGGGAGAGAATGTGGATAGATAGAGAGGCAAATCAACATAAAGTTTGATTGATAGATAAACATATCTAAATCCAGTTAAAACTATAAATACCAAGTTAACTTCAAACACCACACACACACATGCATACACACATACATACACATACACACACACACACTCACACACACACACACACACACACACACACACACACACACACACACACACAACGCATATATATATATATATATATATATATATATATATATATATATATATATATATATATATATATATATATATATATATATATATATATATATATATATATATATATATATATATATATTTGTCTACCTATTTGCCTATTTCTCTCTATATATATTTGTCTGTCTGTCGACTTCCGTGTCTGGCTGTCTAATCATCTATCTCTGCCTGTTTTTATTTGCTCTCTCTCTCTCTCTCTCTCTCTCTCTCTCTCTCTCTCTCTCTCTCTCTCACTCTCTCTCTTTCTCTCTCTCTCTCTCATACACACACAAAAAAAAATAATAATAATAAATACACACACACACAAACCTATGCACAAGCGCCGAGAGATACTTTCGCCTTCTCTCCTCCTTTTTGCTTCTTCTTCGCCCTCTTCTATTTATCTCCCACTTCCATATTATTACCCCCTCTCCCTCTCGCCACCCCCCTTCCCTTCCCGCTGTCCTTCTCCTTCATCCAACCCCTCCCATCTCCTTATCCCCCCACTCCCCTCCCCCGGCCAGATTGTTCTCAGGCCAAGTTATAAATTCTCCGACAACAGCGACTTCTGGAGAGGCAATTCCAGTGGTTGGATGTTAACGGACGAAGGACATACCGAGAGAGAGAGAGAGAGAAAGAGAGAGAGAGAGAGAGAGAGAGAGAGAGAGAGGAGAGGGAGAGAGAGGTATAAGAAAAAAAGGAAAGGAAAGCGGCTGTAACAGTAGAAATTAATAAGTTAAATGAAAGAGCTCTTAATAAAACAGGAATTAAGAAAATTCCCAGATGTCCAGAACATCCGATTTTCATATCATTATCATCGTAGTAGAGTTAGAATTTTCGGTATCATTAGGATTATAACTCGCATTATTGCCATTATCATTACTATTATTACTATTATTTGTAATATTTTTTTAATGATAACAATAACAGTAATAATGATAATTATTATTATTATCATTATTACATTATTTTTGTTATTGTTATAGTTGTTGTTATTATTATTATTAATATCATTATTATTATTATTGTTGTTGTTGTTGTTGTTGTTGTTGTTGTTGTTGTTGTTACTATTATTATCGTTATCGTTATCGTTTTCGTTTTCGTTTTCGTTTTCGTTTTCGTTTTCGTTTTCTTTTCGTTTTCGTTTTCGTTTTCGTTATTGTTATTGTTATTGTTATTGTTATTGTTATTGTTATCGTTATCGTTATCGTTATCGTTATCGTTATCGTTATTATCATTATCATTATCATTATCATTATCATTATCATTATTATTATTATTATTATTATTATTATTATTATTATTATTATTATCACTATTATTATTATTGTTATTATTATCATTATTATTACTATTATTATTATTACTATTATATTTTCATTATTATCATTTAATGATAATGAAAATAAAAATGGTAACGCTAATAATAGTAATTATAAAGATAATGATAATAATGATAATACTAACAACAACAACACAACAAAAAAAAAGTAATAATAATAATAATGATAATAATAATAATAATAATAATAATAATAATAATAATAATAATAATAATAATAATAATAATAATAATAATAATAATAATATAATAATAATAATAATAAAAATAATAATAATAATGACAATTATAATAATATTAATGGTAATAATAATAAGAAGAGAAGAATAGGAATAATAATAAGAATAATAAGAATAAGGATAACATTAATAATAATGATAATAATAATAATAATAGTAATAGAAATAATAATAATAACAATAGTGGTATTATTTTTTCATCATTACTATCACCATCATTATTAATATTATCATTATTTAATAAAGTAACAACAATAATAATGATAATGAGAATAGATATAATATTTATCATCATAGTAAGAAGAACGATAATAATGATAGTACTAATAATAATGATATCATTATTCTCATCATCATTATAATTTTTTTATTACTAACAATAGAAATAGTAATAGTAATATCAATGATAATAATAATAATGATAATAATAGTAATAATAATAATAATTATTGTTATTATTATTATCATTATTATTATAATTATTATTATTATTATTATTATTATTATTATTATTATTATTATTACTATTATTATTATTATTATTATTATTATTATTATCATTATTATTATTATCATTATTATCATTACTATTATAATTATCATAATAATAATAATGATGATAATAATAATTATATTAATAGTCATTATAGTAACAATAATAATAATCATAATAATAATAATAATAATAATAATAATAATAATAATAATAATAATAATGATAATAATAATAATAGTAATTGTTATTATTATTATTATTATTATTATTATTATTATCATTATTATTTTTATTATTATTGTTATCATTAGACAATAGTACAATAAAGATAACTATAATAAAAATAATTCTGATAGTAAAAATTATGATAATATATCAGTAACACAACTGATAACAATATCAACAATTAACAGTAGTACTAATATCTATAACAATAATATAAAATATTTTAGAAAGAATAATAATACCCAGAGGACTACTACGACTACTAATGATACTGCTAAAGATGATAATAACTGATAATGATTACTAGAATAGTAATTATTGTTAATATTATCATTACCATTGTTATTGCTTTATGTTCATTATAATTTGTATTGTTATTATTATCATATTCGTACTTATCACTATCATTATTATCAGAAGCAGCAGTATTTATATCATTGTCACTATAATTGACATTATAATGATACTTGATAGAAAGTGTGACCTACATCCCCGCAGCGATCGTGCCTCCCGCACTGCCGGCCGGAGTCGCCTGGACAGTGATAGGTTTCGAGAGAGAGGCGAGAGATGCAAGATAAGGACATGAGCAGATGAAGAGCATCTTTCATGCGGAGAGGAATGGGACCAGGGAAGGTGGGGGAAAGGGGGAGCTGGGTTGGGAGATGAGAGGGGTGATTGTGAAGTTGGGGTGAAGAGGGTCGGAAACGGTGGGGGGAGAGGGGCTTCGGGCAGATGGGAGGTTGACTGAGTCCGGGGACGGGGGAGGGGGCCGATTTCTTTGGCATGAGTGAGGCTGGGTCGGGAGGGATCTGGGAGGGAGGGGAGGGGGGTCTCCTGCGACAAGATCACCGATAATTTTCATAGGAAAGTGAGGGGGGAAGGGTTTGATTCTTGCACTAAATCTGAGTGCATTATTATTATTTTTTTTTTTTTACCTCTCTGTATTAGCTTATTTGCGTGTATTTATATATTTCTATCTGGTTTCTGTTTCTCTGCATATCTGCCTGTTTATCATCTTATCTATCTATCATTTTTTTAGATCTAACTATCTGCAATCACTTGCCTGTCTCAGTCAGGGACACACACACACACTTATAGGTTTATGTCTGCGCGTATATATACATTTGTGTGTATGCATGGCTGAGTGTGCGTTTGTGTGTATGTCTGTGTGTTTGTGGCACAAATATTTATGTGTGAATATACATCATCTGGATATTCATTTTTGACGACCATCTACACTTAGTAAGAAATGTTTTCTATTTCTCAACACACATTCATAGAGAGAGTAAGAAAATGGAGATAAAACAAATATAGAGAATACGAGAGGGAAGTATAGCCGAGAAAGACAGACATCTTTAAAAGAGAGACAGACAAACGGAAAAGGAATAATGAGAAGGCGGCCCAAGATTCCCCGCAAGGAAATCCCGCCTCTTTCCTCGGGGCTTATCAATACTGGAACATTTACACCAGCCGACAAATTCCCAACTTTGGGATTTGAAGACAAACAGGGAGATGGGGGAAACTGATATGTAAATAAGTGTCCGGAAGCTGAGAGGAAGAGGAAAAGGAAGGGGAAGGGGGGAGGGGTGGTGGAGGAGAAAAAAGGAGGGGTGGTGAGAGACATGGAGGGAAGGGGAAGACGGAGATGGCGAAAGGGGATGGCTGTGTTCGAAGGAGAGACGGGGAATGGGGTCGATTGCGAGGAGTACAGGGAAAGGGGATAAGGAGGAGTGCGGACATTGAGGAGAGTGAGTGAGAGAGAGAGAGAGAAAGGAGAGAGATAGAAGGGTGGGGGACAGAGAGAGAGAGAGACACGCTCATCGTGTTTTATCTGATAAGAGGGAAATTGAAGTGATGGGAAGGGGATGAAAGAAGGAGAGGGAGAGGGAGAGAGAGGGAGAGAGAGATAGAAGGGTGGGGGGCAGAGAGAGAGAGAGAGAGAGAGAGAGAGAGAGAGAGAGAGAGAGAGAGAGAGAGAGAGAGAGAGAGAGAGAGAGAGAAAGAGAGAGAAAGTCCGGGAGAGATATGGCTGAATTAGAATCATCGGCTAAAGAAAGGAAAGAACAGGAGAGAGATGAGAATGAGAGTGTGATTGTAGATGTGAGGCGGTAAGGAGAGGGAAGATAGGGAGGGGTAGAAAATGGATCGAAGAGGGGAGGGAAAGAGAAAGGGATGGAGAGGGATGGAGAGGAGAGGAGGGAAAAATAAAAGAAAGGGGAAAATGTGAAACAGACGGACAGAAGTAGAAAAGCGTAGGGAAGAGAATGGAAAAGATAAAGGATTCTGAGAGAGTGACACAGATAGACTAGGGGGCATGCATAGTGGATGGAGAGAAAGAGCGAGAGACTGAGTTACGGGCATGAAATAAACAAACCAACGTCTGATTACATGCATCCACGTCCTCAGAGGCAAACAACATATCACAATAAACAATGAACCCAGGGAATACTTCAGATTTCGGCAGCCATGCAAGTTTCTCTCCCTTTCTTTGCTTCTATCTCCATGTCTCTGTGTCTCTCTCCCTCCCTCCTTCCTTTCCCTCTTCCTCCCCCTCTCCCTCACTCCCCTTCAAAATGTCTCGGACCCTCTCTCTTTATCTTTCTTTCTCTATATATCTATCTATCTATCTATCTGTCTTTCTATCTAGCTATATCTCTCTTTCCCTCTCTTTCTTTATCTCTTCCTTCCTCTCTCGTTTATTTTCCCCTGACAGATGATTTCCCAAGCCAAAACTAATTTTTGTGTTGATGACTCTCCTCTCCAGGTGGCGCCATATCAATTAATATGGAAATGAGAAATTAACATAAACTTGGAAAGCAATGACATCAGATCGGACTTTTTTCACTACCATAAAAAAGAGGAATGAGGGGAAGGGGGAAGGGAGGGGGAATGCACGTACGTCATTTCGAGAGAAAAAAAAAATCTGTGCTTCTGGAAAATTCTAATCAAGGAAAGCTGTTTGTTTACGACTTCGGACAGACACTCTGTCAGTCATTCCAATTACTGTGTAATTCCTTGTTTGATTTTTGCATGATAGAAATATACATACATACATATATACATATACACACTCAAACACACAAACACACACACACACACACACTCACACTCACACTCACACTCACACTCACACTCACACTCACACTCACACTCACACTCACACTCACACTCACACTCACACTCACACCACACACACACACACACACACACACACACACACACACACACACACACACACACACACACACACACACACACACACATATATAGATAGATAGATAGATAGATAGACAGACAGACAGACAGACAGACAGACAGACAGACAGACAGACAGACACGCACACACACACACACACACACACACACACACACACACACATATATATATATATATATATATATATATATATATATATATATATATATATATATATATATATATATTATGTATATATAATATAATATATATATATATATATATATATATATATATATATATATATATATATATATATATATGTATATATGTGTGTGTGTGTGTGTGTACAGACATGTATGTATGTGCGCGTATTTATAGTATGATAGACAAATCGATAGATAACATGTAGTAAATGAATATGAACTTGCATTGTGAGCTAGAAATCGTATGAAATTTTAAAACAGAAACTCTATAGAAAAGATCTAGCAGAAAAACAAACAAAATGTCGCGATTAGCTCGTTATAATTATATTTTTTTGGTAGAATTAAATTATTCAAAACTCTACGGGCTTTTCGAAACTTTGAGATTGGCAAAGACCATGGTATCATGTCAATTTGCAAAAACTTTTTACTTGTCTAATAGGGTCATCATAGTTTATCATGCTTCACCTAGTGTTGTACAAGGAATCAGAGTTGACTTTTTGAACATATAAAAAATGAAGCCAGAGGATCATTTTTTTGGTCCCCCCTAGAAAAACAAAATTGGGAAATATGAAAAAACCGAACTAATTTTACCCTCTTTTTACAAAAGAATTTTAAATTTTAAAAATCCACATTTGGTGTAAAAATCAATTAGAAAACCCCCCCATTGTACGAGTTCCAAAGAAAATTTAAAAACACAAAACAGGGACTCCCTTTGCATAAAACACCGATTCTTCCCTAAAATCCATGGATACAAGTAAATGTAAAAAAATTAGCCAGTGAACATCCCTAATAAGACCACATGGACGTTCTATACCCCCGTGGAAAATGCGGACCAAAGTTAATTTACGACGCCCCCCAAAAAAAGACAGTGTCCCCCCTGCATATTTAAAGCATATGCACTTGAAATTTATAAATGAGCATCTTGAAACTCTACCTGCTATAAATGCTACACTGGGGGGCCTTGATTTGGGAGGGGCAGGAGTGCTTTTGTTGTATAAAAAAAAAAAAAAATATCTAAAGCCCCAAAGATTGTAGGGGGGTTCATGACTGGCTAGCACTACCAAACTGAGTTGGCGAATACTCATGGCCACCAAATTTTATTGAATCAAGGCTCGGGGTAATATTTGTGATTCCAGAGTGCTCTCCAGGCTTGAACCTCAACAAGGTGCGTTAATACGCAAATGCATCAGGATAAACGGTATCGTGAAAAAGAAGGGGCCCAGATATATTTTTTTGTGGGTTTCCCATCGCATGTGGAATCCCCGGCATGATCATGTGATCCCCTGGCAAAGTCGCATGTGAAACAAAGTGTGGATATAGATTTTGGGGGTACCTATTCCAGGATTTTATGAAATTTAAAAGTTCCTTTAAAGAACCTGACTGGTAATTAATTCTCAAGCCCTAAAAGCTGTAGATAAAGCATTATGCCCGGGTTTTTGGCAAGATTCATTCACCTTTTTGTTTATATAAAACAAAAAACAAGCAGTGTGAATTGTGCCCAAGAATCAGGTTTGGTAAGATTGTATTGGGCAGCTCAGACAGTTTGTAATGTCAAAGAAACTAAGTGTAAACTGTGTAAGAAGAATATAAGCGAACGCTTGTACATTATATCTCAGAGTGCCAGTGTTCGCCTTTCAGGCCCCCTAGCTTTGGGTAGGGAGAACTTGTATATTTCATATCCTCTGTGTTTTAAAATATCTTATATTATATCCAAAAATTTGGAATGAGCATACATGACTGCATATAAAATTAGCAATCCCTTTCCACCCCCAAACTGTCGCGGCTGGCAGATGAGTAAAAAACGACTGTAATTGTTCCTTTCTGAAATTTGTATAGTATTATCATAAAATGTTTAGCCAAAAATTGAAAGTATCCCAGTATAGTTATAACCATCATCAATGTCCACAGCTTGCCCACGCCTTGCATTAGCCGGGTGGTAAAAAAAGGACTAACTAAACTAAAGAGGACAACACAATGAGGGACGCCCCCACCATCGTGAAAGGTGGTCAGGTGCAGAGCGGAAGGTGGAGGGCCTGGAAACCGTAACTGCCCCCACAAAAACCCCAGAGCACCCCCCCCCCCCCGCCCCCACCGTACCCCCGACCGCGGGTGGGATGCCCACCCCGCCACACACACCCCCCAGGGGCCCGGACGTCCCCCCCCAAAAGGAATTCCCCGCAACTGCCAGGGGGGGTTCCCCCCTCTAAAAACAGTGCCAAGAGAAAAACCTTGGGGAAAAAAACATGGATCGGGCCCAGGAAAAAAAGAAGCATCAGGCAAAGATTGCTGAATGAAAAAATCGGCAAGAGATTGCTGATTGAAAAAAAAAAGATAATGGAGAACAAAAATGATCGTGGAGACAGGGAAATGTGCTTCTGTGATGTTATGATGTTTGGATGTTTTAAAAAACGAATGGGGTCTTGATATTATTTTTACC
The DNA here is from genome assembly GCF_015228065.2 of Penaeus monodon. Lineage (NCBI taxonomy): Eukaryota > Metazoa > Arthropoda > Malacostraca > Decapoda > Penaeidae > Penaeus > Penaeus monodon. The sequence continues at coordinate 50,050,013 of NC_051399.1, read as the reverse complement.
ACGACAAAAGTGAGCGTGTAGACAAAAATGTGGTTTTTGATGAGTTGTGATGTTGAAAATACAAAAGAGGGCTCTGATATTATTTTTACCACTGCGTTTTAGATGTTAGTGTGTTAGTGATGTTTACAATACAATGAGGGCTCGAAAATTTTTATTTTCGCACGGCGGACCATCTGAAAAAAGTGACGACAGTGCCGTAAAAATGACGCTGACGAAAATCAAGGGAAACGGCCGATCGTGGGAATCACCAGAAAATGCTATCAGGGAGGATTAGCGATAGTATCAATACGGGGAAAAAAACGCGCAAACAGATAAAAAAAAAGATACCACAATAGTAAAGCAGTACAAAAAATATGCAACTAAAAAGTTTCATCAAACAGAAATTTGACCATCGTTAAACATAGGGGGTTTATGGGGCAAGAAAAAAATTTACTTTTTTTTCATGGAAATACTGGGGGTTTAAAAGTGAATTAATGATTGCTTTACTATATTCATAAAAATAAAGTTGACGTTATCGTTTTTCAAGAGCCCTTTAATCAGCACTAAAAAAAAACCGCCCCCAAATTTAAAGGGTACCCCTCCTATCGAACACAGGAAACAGCCTATTGATTATTCAGTGCACCCTACGCATAATTGGTGCAGAAAACTAAAGACAATAAGCCAGTATCAGCATTTCTATTCGAAAGCCTCGGGTTTTTTTTTCCCCTGTCAATTTTAGCAAGGGTTTGAAAGTTTCAGACTGTTCACTGCCCCAAAATTTCAGAATCACGGCAAATATGCTGGGGGGATTTTTTAAAGCTGGGGCATTATACATTGGAGATATCAATGCAAAGAAAATGGGGAAGAGTTCCACATTTTTTGAACAACAATCTATGACGAATGATACAGACAGGCAAACTCACGTGGGGGGGGCAGCTAGATTATGTAATAGGAAAGGGGTCTTGTGCATGGAAAAGTCAAACATGCTTGCAACAGAGCTTTAATCATGACCACTTTTTCAATGGGAAAGGATATGCTGTTGATAAATCAGTCTACAAAAACAAATAGGGTCAAAAATTTCTATCCCCCTTACCTTGAGCATCACTTTAAATCACGTATCTATGACTGGTACAATGATTACACAGTAACAAGTGTTGATAAATTTTCCATGGACATGACAACAGTGGTCACTGATTACTACAACACTTGGGTCTGTCCAAAGAAAACCTTCAAGAACAGCAACTCACAACGCTCAAACAACCTAAGTGGGTCGGTGACCCTACATTATTAAGGGAACAAAAGCGAGTTCAGGAGCTTTATGATATCTACAAGCAGGATAATACCCGTGACAACCTTATTGAATTTCTTAAGGCTAACAAAAACCTACGGGAATTAAAAACTCATTTCAGAAATGAACACTTTGAACAGTTGTAAGCCTAGTAACACCAAAGCAGGACGTCATCAGGATTTCTCCTGTGTTCTGGACGATTTTACGGGGATAAACCCCCTCAACTGGGTTGTCCTTATACTCAGAGTGTGCGTGGTGTGTGTGTGTGTGTACATACACCAAATTGTGTCGGATATTATGGTCAGGACTCCAGAAAAAACAGTGCCTAGTAAAAATTACGAATACTGAGTGTGATGCTAAGGTAACAGGGTGCTGTACCAACGACCGTTGGCGAGACCTGGTGAATGTATGTGTGACAGCACTTGACCTGGCGCTCGCACCCTCCCCGCGCCCGACTGCAGGGAATTAATCATCTAAGAAGCGGACGGACAACGACCCCCTCACCGTCCTACCATGGGTGTGGGTGGGGACGTGCTCGATGCCCCCCCAGTCCAGTGCCAACTACCACCCCCTCAACCCTCCACCCCTATGGGAGGGATTGATTCCACCGAACATAGGGATGTAACGATGTGGATTCGACTGCCGACCCTGATGCTGATAACGAGGGATTCCAACTCGTTCAGACCAGAAGGAAAAAAGTGAAAACCATGCCGAATAACACCAGCAACCTGACCAAGAAAGCAAACGGAACGACCCAAAAGCGCGAACCCATCGCCCCCGGGAGAGGTACATTAGACTGGCCTTTCCTGAGGACACGACTTCCGTCGATAAAATAAGGTGGATGAGGGAGGTCAGCCAGCTGCCGCCCCTCCAAGAGGAAGGCCCGCTAGACATGGTGCAGGGGAGATGGATATCCTCGCGCTACGTCTATGTACGACGAGAACAACAACAATATGTGCCCTGATGATTAATGCACTTTTGCGGGGATCTCTCTGCAAACAAAGACGATTTCAGCCTAAAAAGAAAAAATACGGGGAATACCTGGTTACCAGGTTTCCAAAAGAGGCGGCCGCTGGGGAAGCACTGCATCTTCCCCGGGTTTTTTTTAAAACCCCGGGAGATTTTAAAAGGGACGGACAGCCTTGAACAGGCTCATATTGATGGAGCGGTGAACCCCCACCCCAAAGAGTACCAATTTTTGGAAGAACATAGAGCCGGCTCCATTCGCCGTGGTGCTCAAAGGTTGGTCTGCTACAAGTTCAAATTTGGCCACTAGCTAAATATTCAGGGAAAGGGAAAAGCTGTGCTGTCTGTGCAGGGCCACCAGGCAAAGGACTTTCCCTGCAAGAAAAGAGGAAAGGACAAACGCAAAAAAGCGGGGGCCCCATTGAAAAGGGCGTTAGGTGCAAGCGGAAGGGGTGACCCTGCACTGCCCCCCCAAACCCCCAGAGCACCCCCCCCCCACCTGCCCACCCTACCCTCGACCGCGGGGTGGCGATGCCCAGCCCCAGCCCCCCCCCCACCCCGGGGCCCCGTGACGTCACCAAAACCCCCCGGGAATTCCGCAACTCCCGGGGGGTTCCCCCTCCTGGAAACATGCACAGGGGGAAAAAATTGGGGAAAAAGACTGGAACGGCCGAGGAAATAGAACATCAGGCAAGAGATGCTGAAATGAAAAAAAGCATCAGGAAAAAGATTCGAATTGAAAAAAATATAATGGAAAACAAAAAATGATCGTGTGCAGGGAAAAAGTGCGTTCTGATGATTTTTATGATGTGTTTAAAATACGAAAGGGGGGGTCTCTGATATTTTTAGCACGACGGGCCATTAAAAAAAGTGCACAGTCTTAAAATGACGCTGACGAAATGCGTAGGAAACGGACGAACTGTGGGACATCGACTCAGAAATGATATCAAGTGTGGAAAGCGCGCAGATTCAGGGTAAATAAACAAGATGCAAACACGATAGCAAAGTGGTACAAGAAATATGCAGACTAATGGCTTCATCAGACAACATTTGACCAATCAGCTAATCATAGGGTGTGATGGGGCCAAGAAAAATGATTACTTTTCTTTCATGGAATATATGTGGTGTCAACCGTAGAATTAATGACTTGCTTTATATATTCATAACAATATGTGACGTATCTGTTCACAAGGGCCCTTCACTAGATCACTAAATAAAAACCGCCCTAGAATTAGAGGGTACACTCCTATAAGAACACAGAAATGACAGGCCTATTGACTATGTCAGGGACACATATAGCATAAGCTGGTGCATTTTTGTCTGATGACAATAATGTGCAATATCAGCATTACAATTCGAACAGCTTCTGGGGTTTTTCTCTCTGTGCAATGTATACGCAAGGTGTATGAAAGTTTCAGACTGATTCACTGCCAACTCCAGAATCACGCACAATATGCATGGGAGATTTTAATGCTTAGACATTATACATTTGGAGACAGTCAGTGCGATAAAAATGGCGAAGAGTTCCGAAATTTTGTGAACAATAGATCTATGGCCGTATATGATACAGACAGGCAAACTCACGTGGCGGGGGGCAGGCTAGATTATGTAATAGGAAGGGATCTTGTGCATGGAAACGTCAGAAGCATGCTTGCAACAGAGCTAATCAGTGACCACTTTGCAATAGTAACGAGATACGCTGTTGATAATACTCTATTCCTTCTTACCTTGAGCACCACTTTAAATCACGTATTTATTACTGGTACAACGATACACAGTAACGAGTGTTGATAAATTCTTCCATGGACATGACGAAAAGGTGTCCATGATTCACTACAACACCGGGATCTGTACAAGGAGCTTTTTGATATATACAAGCAGAACAATATCCGTGACAATTTATTCAATTTCTAAGGCTAACAAAAAACCTACGGGAATTAAAAACTCATTTCAGATATGAACACTTTGACGTAAGCCTAGTAACACCAAAGCAGGACGTCATCAGGATTTCTCCTGTGTTCTGGACGATTTTACGGGGATAAACCCCCTCAACTGGGTTGTCCTTATACTCAGAGTGTGCGTGGTGTGTGTGTGTGTGCATACACCAAATTGTGTCGGATATTATGGGTCAGGGAATCCAGAAAAAAAACAGTGCCTAGTAAAAATTACGAATACTGAGTGTGATGCTAAGGTAACAGGGTGCTGTACCAACGACCGTTGGCGAGACCTGGTGAATGTATGTGTGACAGCACTTGACCTGGCGCTCGCACCCTCCCCGCGCCCGACCGCAGGGAATTAATCACCCAAGAAGCGGACGGGACAACCACCCCCTCACTGTCCTACCATGGATGAGGGTGGGGACGCGCTCGATGCCACCCCAGTACCAGTGCCAACTACCACCCCTCAACCTCCACTCTATGGGAGGGATTGATCCACCGAACATAGGGATGTAAACGATGTGGATTCGACTGCCGACCCTGATGCTGATAACGAGGGATTCCAACTCGTTCAGACCAAAGGAAAAAAGTGAAAACCATGCCGAATAACACCAGCAACTGACCAAGAAAGCAAACGGAATGACCCAAAAGCGCGAACCCATCGCCCCCCGGGAGAGGTACATTAGACTGGCCTTTCCTGAGGACACGACTTCGTCGATAAATAAGGTGGATGAGGGAGGTCAGCCAGCTGCCGCCCCTCCAAGAGGAAGGCCCGCTAGACATGGTGCAGGGGAGATGGATATCCTCGCGCTACGTCTATGTACGACGAGAACAACAACAATATGTGGCCATGATGATTAATGGCACTTTTGCGGGGATCTCTCTGCAAAACAAAGACGAGTTTCAGCCTAAAAAGAAAAAATACGGGAATACCTGGTTACCAGGTTTCCGAAGGAGGCGGCCGCTGAGGAAGCACTGCATCTTCCGGGCGTTTTAAAGCCCGGAGGATCTATAAGACGGACAGCCCTTGAACAGGCTCATCATTGTATGGAGCGGTGAACAGCCGCCACTACAGAGTACCAATTCTTTGGAAGATACATAGAGCCGAGCTCCATTCGACCGTGGTGCTCAGAGGTTGTAGTCTGCTACAAGTGTCAAGGTTATGGCCAGTAGCTAAATATTGCAGGAAGGACACAGCGTGTGCTGTCTGTGCAGGAGCTCACCAGGCAAAGGACTGCCCTGCAAGAAACGACGGAAAGGACAACGACAATGAGGACGCCGCCACCATCGTGAAGAGGTGCGTCAGGTGCAGAGCGGAGGGTGTGACGGCTGGCACCGTAACTGCCCCCACAAACCGCCACGAGCACCCCCCCCACCTGCCCCGACCGTACCCATCGAAAGCACCCATCGATCGCGGAGTGGCGATGCCCAGCCCAGCCACACACACCCACCCTGGGCCGCGTGACGTCACCAACCCACAGGAATTCCCGCAACTGCCAGGGGGATTCCCATCTAGGAAACAGTGCCACAGGAGAAACCATTGGTGAAAAAGACATGGATACGGCCGAGGAAATAAGAAGCATCAGGCAAGAGATTGCTGAAATGAAAAAAAGCATCAGGCAAGAGATTGCTGAATTGAAAAAAATGATAATGGAGAACAAAAGTGATCGTGTAGACAGGAAAATGTGCGTTCTGATGATGTTAGTGATTTTGAAAATACGAATGGGTCTCTGAATTATTATTCCCCACGGCGTTTGATGATTTTAGTGATTTTAGTGATGCTGACAATACGAATGAGGTCTCGATATTATTTTTACGCACGGCGGACCATTGAAAACAGGACGACAGTGCCCGAAAAAAATGACGCGACGAAGATGCAAAGGGAAAAGGGCCCGATTGGGGGACATCACTCAAAAATGCTATCAGGTGGGGATTAGGTATAGATAAATACCGGAAAGCGGCAAACAGAAAAATAAAGAAGTCAACACAAATATAATGCAGTACAAGAAAATGCAGACAAAGAGTTCATCAAACAAAAATTTGCCCAATCTTTAAACATAGGGTGTTCAGAAAACAATTACTTTTTCATGGAATATACGTGTGCAACCGTAAAATTAAGACTTGCTTTAATTTTCATAACAAAATGGCGTTTTTGTTTACAAGAGCCCTCAATCAGTCATAAAAAAAAACCCCCCCTAGAATAGAGGCTCCCACCCTATACGAACACGGGAATACAGCCTTTGACTTATGTCGTGACACCTCCCGCATAAGTTGTGCAAAAATCAATGAAAATAATGTGCAGATAGCTTCATATTCAAAACAGCCTGGGGGTTTTCCTCTGACAATGTATAGCAAGGTGTAGAAGTTTCAGATGATTCATGCCCAACTTTCAAAATCACGGCAAAATATGCAGGGAGATTTTAAGCTAGACATTATACTTTTTGGAGATAGTCAATGCAATGAAAATGGAAAAGAGTTCCGAATTTTGTGAACAACAGATCTAGCAGTATATGATACAGACGGGCAAACTACGTGGGGGGGGGCGGGCTAGATTATGAAAGGAAGGATCTTGTGCATGGAAACGTCAAAAGCATCTTGCAACAGAGTAATCAGTGCCCACTTTGCAATAGTAACGAGTACGCTTTTGATAATACTCAGTCACCAAAAAAAAATAGGGTAAAAATTTCTATCCCCCCTTACCTTGAGCATACTTTAAACACGATCTATGACTGGTACAAGATACACTTTTAACAAGTGTTGATAAATTTTTCCCCTGGACATGACAACAGGGCATGATTACTACAACATTGGGGTCTGTCAAAAAAAACCTTAAAGAACAGAAACTCAAAAACGCTGCAAACAACTAAGGGGTCGGTGACCTACTATTAAGGGAACAAAAAGCAGTTAGAGCTTTATGATTCTAAAAAAAAAGGATAATACCCGTGAAACCTTTTATTGAATTTCTTAAAGCTAACAAAAAACCCTACGGGGAATTAAAAAAATAAATTTCAGAAAATGAACCCCCTTTTGAACAGTTTTACAAAGCATTAACAAATAACCACCTCAATGTCGGAGGTCGGGAAAAAAATTAATCGAATTTAAAAACCCAACTAAAAACCCCCAGTTCCCCTTTGACGGATATGCCACAAGGGGGGGGCCCCAAAAATATTTTCCCAAAAAAAAATTTCAGGAATCACCTTTTCTAAAATTGCCCGCTTTGCCTTGAAGGATTTTTATCTGCCCCTAGCCCTTTGGACCCGGGGGTAAAATATTAAAAAAAAACTGATTGGAATTTATTTTCCCCCCAACCAGCCGGGAATCCCCTTTTCCCAAAGGAGTTGTAAAAGGTTTTGCCGGGGCCCGGCCCCCCAGAATCCCCCAACCAAAATCCCTGTAAATGCCTTTAAACCCCCAGTGTTGGCAGAAAAAAAGCCCAACTGGGGAAAGGAAAAATTTATTAATGCATTTTTTGGGATGAAAAAATTGTTTTCAGAGATTTTCCACAATAGGAAGCAATTTTTTCTGACAATCAAAGAAAACAAGAGTTTTAAAAAATTATAATTTCCCCGGGGGAAAAAAGAAAAAAATGCTCTAAAACCCATGTTTTAATAAACCCACCCACTTTTCCCCAAAGGGGACCAGAGCTTTACCTATGCACAAGTTAAATACTGGGGGGGGAATTAAATGATGCAGACTTGGTCCTCCCCAAAGGAGGGGGGAAATAACCGAAGTCCGAAAGAACATGATTGGGGTTAGTTTTTCGCTAGAAAAAAGGCTTTTAAACCCATTTAAAACAACCCCCACCACTTTTGCATGTAAGGACGAAATAAAGTAAATTTTGGGGGTAAGAAATGAGCAGAGGTTCCCCCTCGGGCCGGGGAGAAGAAATTTAAAAAGGTGGGGAAGAAAAATCATAAATTTCTGTAGAATTTTTATTCTTTTGGTCAGTTGAGAACCCCATTTTAGGGAAAACAGAAATAAAATAAAAGAAGTAGAGGAATCCCGGCGCCCAGAACACAAATTAAACTTTAATAAAAAAATCCAATTTCAAAATTATTTAACCATACAAAGTGGGGGCCTTTTCCCAAATTTCCAAAAAAATGAAAAAAATCAAAATGACGTGAAAAACCCAAAGGGGCCCCTTTAAAAAACTCTAACTTTTTTTCTTTTGTAAAATCCGGCCCTTTTTTTAAAAAATTAACACATCTCCCTTAATTTACCACAAAAAAACGGGTGCATAACTGGGGTTTTAAAACAAATTGCGCTAGCAACGGAAAAGGAACACACAGAATTATGGGGAGATGCTTTGAGTTTACCCCGACGGATCCGTACAGTCGGATACAAAGCGGGTTTGTGTTTGCGCTGTATACAAAATGGTTATAAAACATAAATTTTAAATTGAGAATACAAAACGGGGCCCAGCACTACACAAAGGGCTGGAGGTAATCCTCCCCAACGGAATTTAAGTTAGGGGCCTGGATATTTTTCTGTGATCTCAAAGTCCCTTTTCGGCGCTAAATTTTTTAAAAGCAGGGCGATGAAAAAATTTGTGAGTTGCATTAAAGCGTAAGAACCTATGCAACAGAGCGAATTTCAACTTTAGTTTAGGATCCCATTCATTTTGGCAAGCAAGCGACAGTAGACAAATGGCAAAAAGAACCCTGCAGCAAGGATTTGTGAAATAGATTTGGGATCCCTTTTTGCTGGGGGTTGCAATATTTTGAAAATTTCATAAAGAAGAACTAGTAAATTGATTAACACTCAAAGGCCTGAAAGCGTACAAAAGGGCACTACGATCAGTATAGGGATGCAAGCCTTTCCCATGGGGGACCCAAGCAAACCGACATTTGAGTGGTTATTGCCAGAATCGTTTTGGTTAAAAATTTTTGGGAACTGCACGGGGCAAAAGTGCAGATGAAACTAGAGAGATGTGAACGAAGAAAAACAAACGAAGCTTTTAGCATATACTCGGAATGTATTTTATAAGCCTTTCAGACCACCCCAAAAGAGGTATAAAAAACTAGTGAAATTTTATTCTTGATACTTGGGAAAAATACTCGTATATACCCTAAATTTACTATGGATAACTCCCGTATGCAAATAACAGTGTTTTTCAAACACAGTGGGAAAAACATATGAAGTAATAATTTTTTTTTAGATGTATGATTTATATTTATATTTACCTTTTACAACTAAGTAGTTACAGATACGTTTCAATTCAGACAAAGTAAAACTTTTTATGATTGCCCCCTGAGCAGATAGCAGGGGGTAAAAAATTACTTAATTAACTTAACTTAACACTTTTAAAGTTTCCCAAAAGCTTAAAAATAACACCAAAAGCGGAGGTCTGGAAAAAAAAAAAAATCGACAAACCAATAGCACCCCCCAGTTCCAAGTCCCCTGCACTAGAGATAGTCCTTAGTCAATGGGCGGAGCGCCAAATGAGTTCACTTCCACAAAATTCAGGGTCACCTTTGCCAGTCTAAAACTGCACGTAAACTATTTAGATTTGGGTGTTTTGATACTAAACCCCCCAGACTTAGCTGGATCATGAGTGGGGAAGGAACAATGCACCAAAAAGGAAAAGCGTCCGCCCCGGTGAGGATGGAATTATATAGTGTCCTCCGCCTTTTAGTCGGTACTGGGAATCCCTTTTTCACCTATACAGTTAAGATGTCATAAGGATTTGCCGGCCCATGGGCGCGCAGTTAATCATCCCTATACCCAAAACAAACATGAAAAAACCCACAATTTCTAACCCCATGTGTATGCAAGTTTAGAAAGGATAATTTGAAAAGACAGGTACGGGGTTTCAAGGTAAATTATCCACAGACTGTACGGATTCCCATGGGGGCGTAGACACAAATTTCTTTTCAGAGTTTTTCACAATCTAACAGGGAAGACACTGTTTTTTTGACCTTTTAAATCAGCTTTTGACATTTCAAAAAGAGAAGTTTTTCCTAGAAAATTAGTAAGCTTTGGCACGGGGTAAAATATTTAAGGATTAGAAGTATCTTTTGAACAGTCACAAGGTCTTTTTCAGGGTAGGAGAAGTTTCCCCTTTACAATCTTTTTAACTTGGGGCGCCACAGGGGGGAGTTCTCAGCCCCATGGTTCAGTGTCTTATGAAAGTGGTGGCAGATATCCACTTGGGGGTGGGGGAAACCATTATACTGGCTGATGGCAGTGGTCAGAGCATCATCACAGAAGGGGTGCAAAAAATTCTGTCAAACTCACAACAAAGGTCATGAGTGGGTTGTCTGCTGAGAAAACAAAGGTTCTAATCATGTATCATATCCCTACCCACTTTTTGCATAGGAACCAGGAGGTGAATGTACATAAAATAAAATATTCGGGGTGAACGTAAATGATGTAGACATGATCCTTTCTTAAAAAAAGAGACTCGAGAGAGATTGAAAACCCTTTTAAAGATCTTTTTCGGGAAAAGAACATGGGTAAGTTTAAACTTGCTAGACTATTTTTCTTTGGGTTTATAGGTCAGTTTAGTACCCGCATGCACGTGTTGCAGTGTAAGGAAACAGAAAAAGGTAGTTGGGGAGTGAAAAGAAAACTATGAGGATTTTCCTCGGCGCCCCGAGAACAGCAAGGATAGGAACATGGATCAGAATTAAATTTCCCTCCTTTTAGAGAATAATTTTATTTCACCATATTGGGGGGCAAAAATCTGAGGAACCCTGTATTCTCAGATTTCCCAAAAAAAATGCAAAATAAAACAGCAAGTAGACGTGACTAACACACACACGAGCGCCTTCTGAAAAAAAATCTCCATGAACATTATAAAATCAATGTTCCAATTAGTAAAATACCAAAAAGGGGATCCAGTCCACCCGGAAAAATTTAACATTTATCGGGGACCTTACAAAAAAAAAAGTGTAATAAAGTGTGTTAAAACAAAAAATGGTTGCAGCGGAAAGGGAAAACAGAACATGAGCGATGATGCATATGATGTTTCCCCCGACGGGTCGTCGCTGGATACAAAGTGGTGTCTTGCGCTGTAACAAAAAGGTTACTAAAATCAAGTTAATATGAGAATACAAAAAAGGGCCCGCGCTACACAAACGGAGCGGCGGTATATCTGCAACGAATCTTAAAGTCTGGGATCTGGAGAGTTTTCTGTGCCTCTAAAGCGCTCTTCCGGGCACAAATTCTTTCAAATAGGGGGCGATGAAGAAATTGGAGTTGCATTAAAGGGAACATAACTTTTGCAAAAGAGCGCAATTTAAAAATTTGGGGACGGAAAACCTGCGCAAAAATACTGTGAACATAATCTTGGGGTGCCCTTGCTAGGGATGCACATATTTGAAAAATTTTTTTAAGGAAAATAGCAGATCTGAGAACACTAAAGGCCCGAAAACTGACCTTAAGGACTACGATCAGTTTTGAGGGCAAGCCCCTTTAAAAGGGGGCAAAGAAGTCAAACCCGACAGTGTGACTTGGTTTTTGCCAGCATACGCTTAGGTTACAGAAATAGGCAACTGCACGGTGCAAGCGTGGATGAAATTTAAAATTTGACGTTAAAAGAAAACAAAAGAAGTTTTTAGCACTATATCTCGGAATGTAGTGATACAGCCCTTTCAGACCCCCTAAATGAGGGAAAAGAACTATGTGAATATTTTTTTCATCTGATAATTGGAAAGTATATTCGAAATATATTAAATTTTCATTTTAAAACTACCCTAAACAATTAACGGTTTTGAAAAAATAGTGGCAAAAGCTATCAAAAGATATTTTTTTGTATAATTATGATTTATATTTCTATTTTTCCATATAAATTACAGTGTCACAGACCACGCATATACAGATATTGTAAAACTGTAATCATGATGCCCACGCCTGAGCAGAAGCCCGGGTGGTAAATAAATTACTTAAAATTTATTTAAATTTCGCACCGAGTCCAAATTTGAAAAACTCTAGGGAATCAAACCATTGTTTGGCAAAAATTAGGGGGTTTTACATAATCCAGATCCGTGGGAATCGTACATTGGTCCTAACCCAAAAAACCATCCTAACCCTTTAAACCCTTTGGGGTTATACAATACGATTTATATATTTTCCCAAAAAGGGGGGTACGCCTCCCGGACCCCCATGGTAATCTGTAGCCCCGGATTTAAAATGAGCGGAAACGACGAAGCACTTAAAATGAAAAATTTCTCACCGGCGTTTCTAACTAATGGGGGCGTGGCCCGCAAATCTCCCCGGCAGCAAAACGCGCATGCCAAGGTGTTTTACGAAAAGCAAAAAAACACCAAAACAAGTAAATGAAGATGATAAAGGGAAAAGAAGCATACATGAATTCGAGAAAACAGACGCGACAATTACAAAAAAAATTTGTTTCCAAGCGGTGGGAAAAATATGGGTATGATAGGTCGCAGGAGAGTTGTGCGTCAATTTTCTTTTTTCCTCGCCCCAAAGGGAACATGCAAGGGGACTTCCAGGAAGGGTCCCTCTTCTCTCTTCTGTCCTGTATCTCCCGTATTTTCGATTTGCGCACTTTTTGCCATAGATGAAAAGAGTCCTAGTTTTCGTCAAGGGAACCACTCCATACACTTTTTTTGTTACTGTAATCCTGGTTGACATACACGGAAAGTTTTCCCTATCTTTATATATATATATATATATAATATATATATTTTAAAATAATATATATATATATTATATATATTAATAATATATATATATATATATATATGTTTGTGTATAAAATATAATATATATAAAATATATATATATATATATATATATAAAATATATCGGGATATATATACATATATATAAATATATATATATATGCAAATATATTTTATATATATAAATAATATACTTGTGCACACACACACACACACACAACACACACATACACACACAACACACACAAAACACACACACACACACACAAAACACACACACACACACACACACACACACACACACATAAATATATATATATATATATATATATATATATATATATATATATATATATATATAAAAATATATATATATACACACATTTCGGCCACCCTTCCCAGGAAACTATTTTTCTTTGGGTTTTTTTTAAAAAAACACATATTTTTAAGAATCATTCATGAATTTATAGCCACAGAGTATACTGAATGACTAAAGATGTCAATTGGGGGCATTTTTATCATATTTAAACATCTTTTACATAAAGAATTACCTAATATCGGGCTTCATCACTGCTCTTATACAAACTTATATAGTTAACAGGAATGTTGTTCCACTCTTTTATTACCCTCTCCCATAGATCATCATTGTTTTTGAACACAGCAGACTCAGTTTTTCTTTGCAATATAGTCCAAAAGATGCTCGATTGGGTTCATATCAGGACTATTAACTGGTCATTCCAAACCTGTCAGTTTACTTTTTGCCATCCAGGTTGCAACAATCTCTACAGTGTGGCAGGGAGCATTGTCCTGATGGAATACTGCTTCACTATCCTCAAAATATTGGATTTGAGATTTAAATGTAATACTCTCCGTTAACTGCTCCTGCGATTTTTTACAATCGGCCAACACCCTTTTCTAGTAATGCGCCACCCGACCATGAT
>NC_051399.1:50030348-50036154 GCF_015228065.2 Penaeus monodon | reverse complement strand
AGCCTATTTCGAAAAGGGAGTTCTGCTATCTCTCCTCATCAATAGCTTTTTCCATGCCTCCTCGTGCTCACCCTAGATACTTGTCTTTGTGTCCCGAAAACACGGGGTGATCTGGGCACGAGGCCTCAGAGGTGGTACAAGCCATGGCCAACTGGTAGATGACATGTCTTGCTCCATACCACTTCCTGCATCTAGCCACCCTGGGTAGTTTTGATGCTCAGGACGTGGCCTTACCAGCCCTCCCCCCAATAACTCACCGACAACTACCTGTATAAAAGGTATTCCAAGGGAGGGGGTGCTGTCATCCCAACCACCAGCAAGGCGGTGTGGATCCTTTGGGATGGCAACTGCTGTGCTGCAGTAAGGGAATGATATTTACTTGCTCCACCAACCCACATGTTAGGCTTGTGGGGCAAAGACTAGGGAACCCACAGGGTATGGTGGTCTCCACCGTCTCCGACCCCTCCCTTTCTTTGGGTAGCATCAGCAGGGGTGGCAGAGGTTTCGTTCACCCATAATGACCCCCCCCGGCTTACCTCAGGTTAGGTATCCTTGTAGTTGCCTTGGAACATTGATCCTTGCAGCAGGAAAGTTGGTTATCTCTTTCTTTCATGGAATTAGAGTTGTTGGGGTTGAAGTTGGCTCCTCTCCCAGAGGTGAGCATACAGCAGCGGCACAATTAGTATGGTGGGTAAACTACTACGGTTGGGTCTGGCGATGGTCATCGCGCTCCCTGAGTAGCCCTAGCTTATCTCCAGCCGACTTCTACCCTCGTCATTGAGGTAACACCATTGATGATGGACTATTGAGAACTGAAGCATCTTATTGGCTTCTGTCTCTTAATTGCTGTGTACGCCCCTACTGTGTTCAATCTCGATGTGGAAAAGGCGTCCATGCCAACCACTCTATGGCAGACAATTGCCCATGGCAGATGTTCTCATTGTTCTGGTTCTGGACTTCAATGTGGTTCTGGCTGCGAGATATCTTTGGCCCCCATGCTCCTGTCTCCAGGATTTTGCTAGGTCCAGAATGAAGATTTTCTGGCTCCTGCTATCAGCGCTCCACTCTCATTGCTGACATGGTATAGTCGCCTATGGGTACAGTGTCCAAGGAGATCGAACCAGCATCTTGTTAGCTTCAATGGAAGGATCCTCCAGAATCCCAGAGTTTAACCACATTGCCGAGTCGTGCACTTGTGACCGATAGGCTGGTAGTGGCTACCCAACAGTCCCACTTAAAACTCCTCATCCCTCATGTGGCCATTCTAGGGTGTTTTCACGTGAACAGACTGGGGGAGGGGGAGTGTGTCCGTAGGTTTCACCACCCATCCCTCTGATCAATTCACAGAACCTGACCACCTGACAGAACCCAGTTGCTCTGTGGGAGTCCTTCAGTGCAAAACATCTCATAGTGTGTAGGATTCTTTTAGTGTAACGCCTTGATGGCAATGCAGAATTTTTCATTCCTGTAGACATGGAGGCCACTGAATTGTATCACATGGCTTTGCTGATGGCAGTCTGGACTTGTGTCCTCTTTGGTTTGTAGGGCTCAATGCTGCTGCGAAGTGTCAATGAATCAGTTCTCAGTATCTTAGTGAGGAGGTTGAAGCCCCTCTTGGTAAATGACCTTCGCCCTGTCTACCAGCCCTGAAAAGCTGTACTGTCGGCCCTCCTCGCGATACTTCATTCTTCTCGTGCATGGAGAGAGATCATCTCAGATCTGTTGGGGTTTGTGAACGTTGGGCCTGATTAGTTGAGCATTGTACAAGTTGACCCTCCAAGAGTTAGGTTGGCTGCAAGTGGTATTGCAATATCCTTGCTGGACCCACCCATCAGTGACGAACCTCCTCCCCCCTAACGGAGGTTACGATGGTGATTTCACAGCTAGAGTGTGGGAAAGTCAAGGCATATGTGATATCCTTGCTGAACTACTAAAGGCTGGGCACGGGCTTGATCAGTCTTGACTGTCATCTGTCGAGTCTGGACCATCCACCTGACCTTTTAAGGGGTGTAGTCATTCCTCTCTCAAAGGGGATTGTTGGTACTGTAGTACACTACCGAGGCATTACACTGTTCAGCATACCAGCCAAGCTTTTTGCCACATCCACAAACCACCTACGCAGGCACCAGAGACCAGAGCAGTCTGAATTCACTCCTGGCAAGTCCACAATAGACTGTATCTCTATAACTTTGAATAATTGTGAAGCTGTTGTGAGTCTGGTTGTGGGTGCTTGCAGCCTACGTCACCTCAAAACCGCATTTGACTCGGTATACGCATGACTCCTATGGGGAGATTCAGAGACTCGTGGCATTCAATGCAGATTTGCCTAATAGCACGCCAATGTATCAGTACTGAAAGTTTGTAAAAGTGTGGTGGGGGAAAAAACTGTCACACGTCTTTTCCTGTTAATTCAGGGGTGACGCACCACCACTTTCAACACCGTGCATGACTGAAATGGTCAGAAGCTATTCCAAAGTCAGTGTCGAGCAATATTGGGTAATATCAAGGCCTCAGACCCTGATTTGCCAAAGAGGGTCCTATCCTATCTGAGTTCCTGGAATCACTTTGAGGCTCTTGATACATTTTAGTAACGAGGCGAAGCCCTGGGCCTAGAGGTCTCCTGAACCAAGAACCAGGTCTTCAGTAACTTTGGGGCCTGTTAGGGGAACCCGTTCAGTCGATCCATGCTTGCCCGTGAATACACTGAAGTCACTGAGAGATTTGCATACTTGGTAGCGTACGCCATTATCTCTGGCTGTCAGACCTTGTCAACGAGGATTAGAGATGGGCTAAGGCCTGCCTGGAGACTCGACACGAGGTACTCCTCATGGCTGGAGCGAATGGTGGATGCGTCCATGCGGCCCGTCGACATTGCCCCATGATGATGATGCCAATTTGTGAGAAGCACATGTCGATCACATTTTGTTTTAAATGAATATTTAACCTCCCCAGAGGGCAGCATGATTGACAAGACATTGAGTCCCCGGGTAGATTCATAGTGAGTGAGTGATAATTTTTTCTTTTGTTTATATTATTCCTTTATATTTCATAGATATTACTTTATCAGGCTATAGATTGTAACCAATGTACAATACAATTAAAAATAATTGTTTATTAAATCGACTTCACGGAATGGGACGGGATGCTGTACAGTGAACCTGATTTCTGGATCAACTGAGAGAGTAAACATACGGAGCTAGTTTTTGTATGTTTATTTAATATATGATACGAGCAGGGAACTATGTTCATTTCTTGTCAAGTATATCCTGTTGCTACAAGCTATTACTTTGGTCGCTTCTTATTTACATGTTTTACAGGTTAACAAATATTCACTAAATCTGCTGCTCCACTCTGTTGTTTGCTATTACCTCGTACAATTTGATATATTCTATATCTATCTATCTATCTACTATCTATCTATCTATCTATCTATCTATCTATCTATCTATCTATCTATCTATCTATCTATCTATCTATATATCGAAACATCTTTACAATTATAACCAATGCCACCTAATTAAAATGTCGACTCAATATCGATCTCTCTTCACAACACACCATTGTGTTAACCACACATAATATGTCATATTTATATCCTGTATGTCCATCTTTTTATCGATGTATCATCTATTTAAATATGTGTCTGTGTGTTTATTAATGCCACACACACACACAAACACACATGCACAACGCACCCGCACACGCACACACCACACACACACACACACCAACTACACACACACAGAGCTAAAATGAGAGAGAAGACTGGGTACAGAAGACACGCGGTTAAACGACGGCCAAGAACCAATGAGAATGGGGGAATGGTTCTGGGTGGGTGGGGAAGAAGAGGAAGAAATAGTAGGTAGAAGATTAGATCAAGAGGGGGTAGGTGGAGTAATGTTATGGCTGGAGAAATGTCGAAGAGGAGTGGGTTGAACGTCAAGGGCAAAAGAAAGAGGAAAAAGTATCTGAAGCGAAGTAAGATAGGTGAAAAGAATAAGGAGAAATGAAAAAGAGAAGAGGAAGAACGATAGAAGGAGAAAAGGAAAGGTAGAGTGGGATCGTCTCATTACCTGTGAGGAGGTTGAGTACCTGGGGCGAGGCTGATTGCGGCGAAGTGGGGTTAATCGGGGGGCGGGGGGTAACTGAGGGAGGGGCGGGTATTTGCATTGGGGAAGGGGAGGGGCGGGGAGGGAGGGGAGCGAGCAGCATGCGGAGATGGCTAGGGAAGGAAAAAGAGAGCTATGGGAATGGTGTAAGGGGGAGAGGGGAATGGTGTAAGGGAGAGAGCGGAAAGGAAGGAGGAGGAGGGGAAGGATTGATTTAATGGGGGAGTATGAGGTGGAAAGAATAGTGATGATTGTTGATTGAAGTATTCAGCGAAGGACTAGATTGCGTGTTTGCTGCGTATTACATTTCTGCATGTTAATTTTGTTAGTTTTAAGACATTGTTTTATGTGTTATATATGCAATCTACGCATCTTATCTTTACATCTAAAAATATTTATAACCCATTTCTCTCTCTATCTATTTATCTACCTATATGTTTATTCTGTCCTATCATTTCTGTCCCCTCGAATCTATCTTTTACCTTCTATTTTACCTTTCTCTCTCCTCCTCTGTTTTTCTGACACACACACACACACACCACACACACACACACAACACACACACACACACACACACACATATATATATACTATATATATATATATATTATATATATATATATATATATATATATCTATATATATATATATATATAATATATATATATATATCAAACGTTGATACCAGCCTTTTAAGTCCTCTGAGTAAAAACGAGATCATGTGATCTGAACCATGTCAGAGCCAGCTCTTTTACGCTTTAAACCAATGGGAAAATTGGGTAACCATTTTCAATTATTTTCTTAAGTTTGAAAAAAATGTTGATAGCGCTTAAATCGGGGCTGTAAGGTTGATTTCGGGACATTTCCTATAGAAATTTCATTCATCACAGCTCTTGTCTGCCGAGTGCTGTGAGCGGGTGTATTGTGTGGAAGAGAAGCGCGTTGATGCAGCTCTTCAGGGCGTTTTTCTGAGGATATCCGGAGGAAGCTGCCGTACAAGGATCTCTTGAGAGCTGCCGTCCGAGGTAACCGGAGGGGAAGCTGGCCTCCCGAGGATAAGCCGGAGGGAACTCCTCCCGAGGATAAGCCGGAGGGAACTGCCTCCCGAAGAGACGCCGGGGAAAGCTGCCGGTAGCAGAAAGACGCATTGGATGACAGTGATAGTGGCAGCCGGTCTGAGAGCAGGCAAGTCGTGATTGCCAGAAGGTGCGGATGACAGAAGGCAGGCCCTGGTGTCACGTCCACCACTGAAGTAGAACCTCGGAGCCTCTATGCAGGCATCTCCCAGGACGGGAATTTGTAACTTTCCTTCAGTGATGGGGAGTGCGTCAGTGTGTGTCATGACCCCATTACCCACAGTCCGATGGGCATGCAGAGGCTGCCTGAAGATAGTCAAGTATCTGATCATGAAAGACAGCATCCAACGGGAATATTGACATGAGGATCTCGCATAGGCTACTAGAGTTGCGCAACCACCCCAAACTTCACTGGTCGTCTCCTGCCTCAGATTCGTTTTTAGCATGCCCCTTCACTCTTGCGTGGACGGCCCACTCTAGTGGCCTTCATGAAAGGTGGCAGATTAAGGCTGGAGGTGCCACCGGTCGGCCGCGGTACGGGCCAAGGCGAGAAGAACGCACTATGACAAGCATGCCCCTGCACTTCCAGTTAGAACTTGAGGCGCAAGAGCAAATCCAGAA
>NC_051399.1:50005348-50025348 GCF_015228065.2 Penaeus monodon | reverse complement strand
CACACACACACACACAAAACACAAAACCGCAACACACCAAACAACACACGCACACAACATAAAACACACACATCTCCCCACACTCCCTTCCTCTCGTCTCTTCTTCTTCCCTCTTTCTTTTTTTCTCTCCCCCCCTCTCCCCCGCTAATATATATATATATGGTATAATATAATATATATAATATTATTATATATATATATATTATAAATTTATTTGTTAAAATATATAATGTAATATATATATATTATAATATTCATAATATAATATTAATATACTTATATATATATATATATATATATATATATGTGTATAAAAAATAAATATATATAAATTAATATATATAAAAATATTATATAATATTAAAAAATATATATTTATAAATTATTAAACATTACAACCACAATACCCACATACACACATTACATACACACCCAACACACACAACCACAAAACAACACACACCACAGATATATTATTTTTATTATATAATAAATAATATATATAATTATTATATGATAATTATATATAATATAATTATATAATATATGTTTATAATATAAATGTATATATTTAAAACACACACAACCACACCAACACACAACAACACACACACACACAAACACACACACACACCAAAACCCACACACACACACAAACCAAAAACCAGACAAAAAACCCACAACACACAACCACCACACAAAACCACACACCACACACAACACACACAACACAAACACAAAACACACACAAACACACACACCACAACCACAAAACATGTTTAATATGTAAATTATTATATATATAATATATTATATGATATATATATATATATAAAATTGTTCAATATATTTAATAATATAATATATATAATATATATATAAATTATAATATATATATATATATATATATATACATATAATATGTGTTGTGCGGGTGGTGGTTGTGTGTGTTTTGTGTGGGTGGTGGTGGGGTGGTTGTTTTTTGTGTGGGGTAGAAAAGGGTAATGTGAATAGAATGAAAATACTTTTCCACAAAACAAGAAGAATTATCTTCTTTTCTTAACATTTTTGTCATATGAAAAATTACGGTGTTTTTTCATAATTATTATAAACACAAACACACCACACAACACACACACACCAATATTATAATATATATATTATATTATAATATAATGGATATAATTATATATAAATATTATATATTATATAATTATTTAATATAAATTAATAATATATATATGTTTTTAAAACTATATATATATAATAACAAATATATATTATAAATACAATTATATATATATATTTATAATATAATATTAATAAAAATATATCATGATCTAATATTATTATAATATTAATATATTATAATAATATAAATATATATTCCTATAAATATAATAAAGTTAAAAGATAAACTGTTTTTTTTATATAATAATATATTTATATTATAAATATATAATAATATATATATATTTTATATATATTTATATAATTAATATATATATATATTATATATTATGGTTTGGGGGTGGGGTGGTTGGGTTTTGTGGGGGGGTTTTTGTGGGGGTGTGGTGTGTGTGGTGTGTTGGTGTTTTTGCGTGGTTGTCCCCCTATATATTTGTTGTCCCCTATACCACACACACAATCCCAACACACAACAAAAAACAACACCACGGCAACCACACCCCAAACACAACACACACACACACCAACACCACACAAACACACACAACAACACAAACACACACGTTAAACACAACACAACCACAACTCACACCCATAACAACCACAACACAACATACCACAACAACACACACAACCCACACACACCCAACAGAACACACCTCAACATCTTATAATATATATAATATATATATAAGAATTTATATTTAAAAATATAATATTAATTATATCATAAAATATAATATTTTTTAATATCTTATTATATAGTATAATTGAATACAAGAAAAAAATTAAAATTAATAACACCACACAACAACCCACAACCCCACCAAACACACCACATATATATAATAATATATATATATATATATACTAATTAATAAAATAAGTAATATAATAATATATTTATATATTTATTATATATAATTTATTATTAAAATTTATAAAAATATATATATTATTATTTATAATATTAATATAAATGTTTTTTATATATTATATATATATATATATTATATTATATATATATTAGTATATTTTAATAATATATATTAATATATGGCAACATAACATACATACATAACACAACACACACAACAGAAAACCACACACACAAACACACCACACAACACAAAACACACCACACCACCAACCACGCCCCACACACCACCCGCACAAACACAAGAAACCAACACACAAACACAAACCCCACAAAAAAAACCAACAAACCACACACAACCACACAAACATACATATATATATATAATTAGATATATATTTTAAATTATATATATTACATATAATATATAAATTATATGCATATAATTATATAGTATATATAAGAAATTATGTACCATTTTAATAATATTTATATATTATAATAATATTATATATATAATATTATACTATATATTTTATAGTAATTAAAGATATATTATGTGGTGTGTGTTGTTGGTGGGGGTTTTTGTAAAAAATATATATTAATAATAATATATAATATCCCCCCGTTTTGGACCCCCTGGTAGAAAAATGTTTTTTCCCAACGTAAACCCTCTTTTTGCGTGGGGGTTCGTAAGAATGCGAACCCCCCCCCTAAAAAAAAAAAGTTTTTTTTGGGGCGGGCAGGAAAAAGGGCTCCGGGCCCCCCCGTAAAAAACCCCTGCCAAGCCCCATACCCCTGAATGCGGAAAAGAAATCAGGAAAAATGCCAGACAGACAAAGCTTAGGCGTAACCCCGCAAAGGCGCGCGGGGTCCGGAAATGACCGCCGTGGGATTTCCCGGCCGACCAAAAATGGGCAAACGGCTAAACCCGGTTAATCCAAAGAGCGGGTTACGGCCTAAAAGAAGCAAGCCTCAGAGGGAAGAAAGAAAAGAAGAAGCACAGAAGAACCACCAAGCGAAACTACGACAATCCCCGGCGCCCACACTCCAAATTTTGGGGGAAACGTGAAACTGGGTTAAGAAAGGAAAAAGACCCCTGGTTTGACATGGCAAAGTGGAAAAAGACGAGTAAAAATCACCAATCCTAAATTGCCGGTAACGGGAAGACACCCCCAAGTGGAAAAAGGACGAAAGGCCCCCCAAGAGAAATGGGGGTAATGGGTAAACAAGAAAATTTGTATCTACGTAAGACCACGGACCACTGAAAAAGAACGGCCCAGTTCCCGGGAAAATTAGTTTGGGGCCTAGAAACCCCCTGAGGATTTGAAGGAAGGTTTGTGGGGCCCGCCACAGGTTTTCCAAAAACAGGGACTCTTGACCCGTGTGGATGGTGGGGGGGAAATGAAAAAAAGGGGTGGGAAGTGGGGAAGAAAACGAAAACCGGTGGACAAATCGTAATGTGGGCCATACGCAAACCACCAAGTGGGGGCTGTGACCCGAATTTTGGGGGGAACAAAGGAAAAAAGACTTCTGGGAGAAACCATTGGGAGCGATGTCCCCAATGGGGTTAAAAAGAACCCCAGACCTGAGAAGGGATGGTCCTGGAATTTTGGGCAGAAATAGCTTTTGAATGGCAATGTTGTGGGGTTTGGGGTGGAAGCGGGGCAAAGGAATAAATGGAGAAACCCACATCGGTAAAAAAATTTGGGGTTTTTTTGGACCGAGGACACGAAGAAAGGGCAAGACCCAAATCCTAGACTTTTTTGGGGCGGCAAAACAAAAACCCTGGGGCGTGTCCCCCCCCCACAAAACATCCTATTTTTTCAAAGAAGAAGAACTCGAAGGGAGATCAAAACCTACACAAGTGGGGGTTGGTGGTGGGAAACTCCCAGGTGGAACCTAATGCCCCATAAATGCAGGAGAAAGTTGAGGCCTGAAAAGAGTACAAGGACTTGGCAAAGGTTGACTGCCAGGTGGAAAGCCGGTTTTTTGTTGCGAAAGCAAACAACAAAGTTGGTCATCTGTACAGCGAACCAAATGGAAAGAAACAGAGGGACCCCAAAGGAAAGAAAACCGGACCCCCAGAAAACCAGAAAAGACAAGAAAGGTTTGGAAAACTGGAAATGACAGGAAAGCCCAAACAGGTAAAGTTTTTTGGTGGAGAAGGTCAGGGGGAAGGGTAAATGGAGCACAGGCCAGAGAAAGAAACGTTTGGGCGGGTCCAGCAGAAGTTGGGGCTGGGGACTGGAATAACCGGCAAAAGGGAGGTCACCCTTTGGCGTGGGCGACCAATTCCCTGGAAAAAACCAGGAAGAAAAGAAAGAGACCCCATTGGTGGGTGGGGAAAGAAGGACAAAAAGTCCCAAGAAAACCGCAAAAAAGTGAACAGAAAAGAAGGAGGCCGAAGAAACAGAAGAGATGTTTCCCTGAAAAATAGATTTTTTGGTTGAGAGAAACAAATTTTCTGAAAAGGTACAAGGCGGGGCCCCCCGAAAACAAAAGCCTGCGAAGCGAGGCTGTTTTTTTTGCCAAAAGCCAAAATCCGAAGCGTACAAAGATCTAAATAAAACCCAGTCCCCCTGAAGGACGCGAGGGAAACGGCCCAAAGGAAAGCGATTCCGGAAATTTGCCAAACGAAGAACCGAGAAATCCCAAAGAATTGGTTCCCCCCCCCCCTAAATCAGAAGCAAAGCCCAGATGGAAAAAACCCACGACCGGAGGCGGTAACAAAAACTTGGGGAAACCCGGAAGAAAGGCTATCAAAAGGAAAGAATGGGGGAGTCCGTATTTTTTTTTTTTGAACAACTGATTTTAAAAAAATTTGGGAAAGAACCGAAAGAATCGACAGAAACCGTTGGAAGGCAAGAAAGCAACAAGAACTGAGGTTAAGAGGAAGATAAATAACAAAGGAAAAGGGTTTTTTTGGTGGGGAGGCCTTCTGAAAGGGAAGAATGAAAAGAAACCGGCCAAAGGCGAACCCCCATGAAAACAAAACCCCGGACCAAAACCATTCCCAGTGGAAAAGCCCAAATGGAAGAGTACTGGGGCCGAGCAAGGCGTGGAAAAAAATACCTTCCCCCCTGGGGAATCCCTTCCCCAAACGGAAATTATGGAAAAAAGTGGAGGAGAAAATGCCAAGAAAAAAATGGGTGGAAGAGACAGCAACCCTAAAACCGATTTATTTCAGAACAAGGGGGAACATTCCCAGAAATGTGGGGGGGTTAAACTCTAAAAACCCGTGGCAAAAATCAAAACTGATGGGTCCCCACAAACTACCCCCTGAAAAATTTGGGGAAAGAGTCATCGATTTTTGGAAAAAGAAACCTGACGGCTGGATCGGTGACGATTTTTTTTTTTTTTTTCGGACAACAGTTTTTTTTTTTTCCGGTTTTTCATGGCCCCAGTGCAGGGTTCCCCCCCCCCCCGAAAACAGTACGCAATAAAAATTTTTTGCCCCCGCTTGAGACCAACTGATTTGGAGAAAACAAATACAGAGAAGGGTCAAAGGGAAAGCCTGCAAAAACAGGGGGTCCCCTTCATTTTGGGACCCTGTTGGGAAAAAGGCGTAACGATTAGAGTTAACACCTAATTCGGAAGGTGGTGGAATGCCCTTTTTTTTTTGAGGCCTGAAAAGGTGACCGAGGAACAGTAAATTCCAGGAAATGAATCCCCACAGACATTGTTACGAAGGCACACAACCGAAGGTTGGAAGTCCATAGTGGGAAAAAACCACGGAACAGTTTTTTTCTTTTTTCCCAGTTCAAAGGGGGATTGCACCAATTGGATCCGCAACTTAGCCCCCCCCTTTTCCCTCTTTTGCCCAATTGGTTCCATAGAACTGCCTGCGGTAGCATTGGGGGGGCCAGAGGAACAGCACCATGGGGAATCTGGATTTTTACCTCGAGAAACGATGTAAAGCAACTTCCAAATGGAGTAGGAACCGCAATGAAGGGAGGTTGGGAAGAGAGGTTGGACCAGTGGGGGAGAAAGGGCCCAATGGAAAGAGCCGAGGGCCCCCCCATAATGAGGTTAAGCAAAGAACAAGAAAGACCGAGTTACCTCTGCATGGGGCCCGAAAACAAGAAGCCCCAAAAAAGATGGAAGAAAAAAAAGTGGAGGGAAAATGCAGGGGAGGCGGGGAAAAGACTAAAAACCCGAGTCCAAGAATTCCAAGTACCTGGGGCTCAACTGTGGGCCAGTGTGAAACGGGTCCCCCCCCGGGAATAAAAGGGAAGTAAAGGGAAGAGGAATCCCAGTCGGGTTTTTTTTTTTTTTTGGAAAAAACGCATGGAAGGAAAAGATTACTGGGGAGTTACCTTCCCCTTTGTGGCCAGGAAAGGTAACCACCAAAAAGTTGAAGGGCAAGAAACCCCTTCAACAAGACCCATGGTCCCCAAGGGGGCCCGGCAAAAATGTTTTAAATACGGAAATGGAAGGGGGCAGTTTTTGGGCGTGGACCCCCCGAAAGGGCCCCAGGGAAGGCCAAAGATGAAGGGTTGGGCAAAAAAGAACTTGAGGAAATGCCCTTTAAAGGAATCGCGGCTGGTGGAAAGACGAAGGCTGGATAAAAATCCGCAACACAACGGGATCAAAGAGACATTTTGGAAAGTTAGGGAAGAGCTTCGGGAGAAGCCCTGAAGGGAGTGCAAAGACTCCCAAGGTGGCCTTGGGGAAACCCACTGGGGACAAGGAGAGAGGAAACGAGTACGTGGGTGGGCAGAAGGGGTTGAAGGAAACCCCGTGGTTTGGTTTTGGGGAGAAAGAAAAAGAGGGGAAAACCGAAGAGGAGATAAAATGTGAAAAGGAAATTTGCATTCAGGAGGAACCAAAATGGGAAAGACGGGCGGGGAGTGGACGGAATGGGGAAAGGCCCCCCCCTGGATAAGGGCAAGAGTGGAGGGGAGAAAAGAATCGCACCGGCGAACCCCCAGTTTTTGGGGACAAACTGGAACACAGCCCCCCTGTAGAAAGCAAAGAAGAAATTAATTATATATATATAATATAAATTAAATATAATATATTTAAATCATATATTATATATAATATACTAATATATATATATATTATATATATATACATTATTATTAATAACAAAATGCCTACCCACCAACACACCACAACAACACAACACACACACCAACACCACACAATAATACTGATATATAATTAATATAAAATAAATATATAATTTATATATAAATATTATATATATTATATATTTAAAATCCAAATATATATATTACTAATAATAAAAATTATCATATATATAATATAATATATATATTAATAAATAATTTATATAATATTAATATATATATATATTAATAATACACACAACACAAAACACCCCCACCCACACAAACACAAACACCAACACACAAGAAACAACCACATCTAATTATAATATAAAATATATAATTATAAATAAAAATAAATAATTATAATATTATATAATAATTAATAAAATTAAAATATTATAAAAAAATATATATGGTAAAAATTTTATAATACATAATATGTGTATATATATATAGAATAATATATATATATATATATATATAATGTAAATATCTATATAAATAAATATAATATTTATATAATATATATTATAATATATAGAATTATATAAATAATATATATATACATAATACCATACATTACAACACACAAACACACAACAAAAAAAACAACACAACCACACATACCCCACCACACAACACACACGCAACAACCACACCAAGAAACGCACACAACAGAAAAACAACACACAACTCCCCTCTCTCCTCTCCCCTTCTCCTCTCTCCCCTCTCCCTTCACCCTTCTCTTTCTCTCTTCCTTTTCCCCTCCTCTTCCTCCCTCTTTTTCTCTCCCCCTCCCCTCCTCCTCCCTCTTTTTTCTTACTCTCCCTTACTTTCTCTCCTCTCCTTTTTTCCTCCCTCTCTCTCTTTCTCTCTTCTCCTCTCTCTCTCTCCCCTCCCCTCTCCCTTCCTCCTCCCCTCCTCTAATTATAAAATATAAAAATAGTAAATTCTTTAAAATTATATATAATTAATATAATGATTATCTATATATAATTTTATCATCAACTATATTTATAATTATATAATAATAATATTAATTTATTAAATTATATATATATTTTAATATAATATATTATAACCATTATATAATTAATTAAATGTTTTTCTAATGTACAAAACATATAAATTATATTTTATATATATTAATAAATACATATTTAGATAAATTATATTATATATAATTTATAATATATATATAATATATAATATTAATATAACATATATTATAATAATATGTTGGTGGGGTGGTGGTGGTGGGGGGGTGTTTTTTTTTTCTTGGTGTTGTGTTGGGTGGTGGTGTTTGGGGGGGGGTGTGTGGTGTGTGTTGGGTTGTGGGGGTGGTGTGTATAATAATTTTAATAATATAAATTATATAATTATATAATAAATTATATATAATTATAATAATAAAATATATAACAATATAATTTTTTTTTATAGTATTATATAATTTATAATATAATTATTATAATAATATTATAATATATAAATATATATAAAATACTTTATAATTATATATATATATAGAATACATACAAAACAAACACCAAACACACACACAAACCCCACAAAACCCACAACACACCACCAAACACACACACACACACAGACAAAACACAAACCCTTAAAACAAAACCACACACAACACCCCCACACAACACACCCACACAACAACACACCACACACCACACACAAACCAATGTAAAAACATAAATATATATATTATTATAAATTATATAATAATATTAATAATATAATAAAATATATATGTAGTAAATTATTTAATATATATATATTTTTTAATATTAATATATTAATATATATATATATAACTATCTTCTTTATATTTTACTATAATAACTTATAATATTATCAAAATAATATTATCATATCATATCTGTCCTGTGCTATACTGTGTCCATATTTATTCTCACCCTTATATGGTTTTATTATAGAAATATATAGTACTAAACAATTAATATCTATATATTCTATATATATCTAAATCATCATCTACTATATATATATCTATTTTTTATATACTATTAATTATATATATAGATCTCATCTATAATATATTACAACTACTCATATGTATCATAATTTTATATATCATTATAAATCATACTTTACTCATATAATATATTTCTTTCTAATATCCTATCTACTCATCATAATAATATTTAATATATTTTATTAATTATACATACATCACTGGTGCTGGTTGGTGGTGTGGTGGGGTGGGGGTGTGTGGGGTTTGTTTTTGGGGGGGGTTGGTTGGGGTGTTGTGTTGGTGGTGGTGGTGTAGACAAAGTACAAAAATGGCAATGACGAAAAATGAAAAATATCCTTTCCACACTACAAGCATTTTTTTTCCAAATATTTCAATTTCCCTCAATTCCCTACCTCTGTTTTTCTTACTTTGCAATTTGTGGAATACGGTTTTTGTTTTTTGTTTTCCATCTATAATATATACATACTTAATATAACTTATTACTCATTTATTAATTACCTCTATATTCTCTACTACACAAATAAATTTGGTTTGTTGGGGTGTGGGTGTGTGTGTGGGTGTGTGGTTTGTGGTTGGTGGTTGTGGTGTTTGGGGGTGGGGTGGGTGGGTTGGGGTGTGGTGGTGGGTTGGGTTTGTTGTTGGTGTGTCTTAAATATATTTTTTGTGTGGTTCCCCTATACACAACAACACACAACCCACAAACCACCGCAACCACACCACCACAAACAACACACCACACCACACACCAAAAAAACCCACACACGTAACAACACAAACCCACCACACACTCCCACCCAACATACCACACAAACACAAACACAACCGCACATACACAAACAACAACACAACCATCAAAAACAACACACACACACAGAAAACCCACAAACCCCATCCTATTATATAAGATATATATATATATATATAATAAATGTAAATAAATTATGATTATATATCATAATTATTAATAAAATATATATATTATTTATATATATTTATATATAATTTTTTTTTTTTAAAATATTAAATACAATAAATTATTTTGTAAAATATATAAATAATAACATATATATATATAATAAAATAATTATATATATTTTAATTATATTATAATATTATATCTTTAATATATAAAAATATAAAAATATATACATGCCCCAAAATACATACATACTTACATACACACACACACACACACCACACCAGAAAAACAACCAAAACAACACCACACACCAAACCAACACCAAACACGGCCCCACACACACACGCCACACCACAGAAAACCCACACAACTCACCACACACCCACGCAACACCCAACCAACACCCCACCATTTATTAATATATATATATATTATTAATATATAATATATTAAATATAATAATATTAATATATAATATTAATATTACGTTAGAAAAATATTAACTGTATAAAATAATATAATTTTTATAATATAATTATAATTATATTTATAATAGTATATATATATATAATAATTATTTTAATGGGGATTTTATATATATACTTATACATACATATTATTAAAATATGAAATATATATAATAATTATTATTATTATTAAAAATATATCTAATATTAAAACTTAAAAATAATAATTTATTATATATATATTTGTATACACACAACCAACCAACACAAAACACACACCCACGAACACCCCAAAACACAACACACAACAACCACACCACACCACACAACACCACAGGTAAACACACACCCACACACACAACACCACACGCAACACAAGCCAACACATATATAAATATAATATTATAATATAAATATAATATATAAATTAAAATATATTATAAAAATAGAATAAAATAAATATATTATATAATATACCACACAACCTACAACCACCAACAAATAAATAACATATACATGCATACTACATTATATATATATAAATAAGATAATTATATTAAATATATAATAATAGATATTATAATATATATATAATAAATATATAAATATGGAATAAATTAATTAGATAATAACCCATTTACCAAAATATATAATATTAAATTATAATATAATATAATATACCTATAATAGATATATATTATATATAATTTTTTTTAAAAAATACACACACAAAACCACCCACCAAACACACACAACAACCACATCCCAACACAAACACACACATAATATAATATATATATAAAATAATAGTTTGAATTCTTTATAATATTATTATTATATATATAATATTTATAAATAATAATAATCCCCTATATATATTATATATATTTAATTAAATACAATCGAAAAATGTTGTTTTTGGTTTTTTCTGGTTGTGTAACGTGGGGTTGGTTGGGGTGTTTTGGTGTTTTTGTGGGTGTGTGTGTTTTTTTTTACAATACTATATCATAATATAATAATAAATAAGTAATAAATAATTTAATATAATTTAATTATTATATTAATTATATAATTATATATACCGTTAAAAAAATTATATTTATATTTATATATAATATAATATAATAATATTAATATAATAATTTAATTATTATATATTTATATATTATATATATAATATAAATTATATAACTATAAATTATTATGTTAATGTATAAAAATGGTAATCTTTTTTTTGTTGTGTAAAATTGGTAATTTTTTTTACACAACACCACACACACACCACAACACAACCTACACAACACAACAACAAAACAATAGTAATTAAGATTATATTTATTATTATTATAAAAGATATAAATATAATTATATTAGATTATATTAATATATTCTATATAATGTAAAAATATATATTAAATGTTTAAACTGGAAAATATATTAAATATTTATGTATTAAATTAATGTTTAAACTGAAAATAATAAATAATTGTTATATATCTATATCTTTTTATATATATATATTGGTATTAAAATTAATATATAAGATTATATATTAGTTCTATATATATTATTAAATTAGAATAAATTATTAAAATTAGCATCCCTAAAAACGGTATATATATATTATATAATTAATATATTAATATATCTATATATATATTATATATATATATATGTATATAATATTTATCAGCGCGGCCCGTGCAAACAAACCAAAATCGCCGCTGTGGAGTGCCGTTGGGGTGCCAATTCCCATGCACACACGCCCATCAAGCCCCCGCCGCCGTAAAAAAAAAAATGTTAGCACGCGGCGCCCTGATTTTTAAACATGGGCATTTTTTTTTAGGTAAAATCGACCCCTAGATTAAACGAATGAAACAGTTTTCCTTTTGGGGCAAATAAGGAAAAAAGATCAAAATCGATTTGCCCCAATTTTAAAGCCCACCCTGGTTTGGGGGAAACCAGGCCCCAAAAACCCCAGTGCTGGGTCCCCCCCCAAGCCCCCGGAAATTTGAAGAGAAAGAGAATGAAAAATTACCTTAAAAAGGGTAACCACCGGCACTCCCCCCCCCCCCCCTCCCGTGGAAAGACCTGGGGGAACCCTAAACCACCTAAAAAAAATTCACTCCAAGAGCAAATCACAAAAAATGAAAACTAC
This sequence comes from Penaeus monodon, assembly GCF_015228065.2. Classification (NCBI taxonomy): domain Eukaryota; kingdom Metazoa; phylum Arthropoda; class Malacostraca; order Decapoda; family Penaeidae; genus Penaeus; species Penaeus monodon. The sequence goes on along the minus strand of NC_051399.1, from coordinate 50,012,641 downwards.
AATTAAGTATCCAATGCCTGTTGACCCAAACGGCGCTCAACAAATTGGAACCTAACGTAAAAAAAAAAAAAAAAAAAAAACAAAAAAAAAAAAAAAAAAAAAAAAAAAAAAAAAAAAGATAGATAGGGAAGGGGGGAAGGAGAGTAAAAAGGAAAGCATGAAAGGAAAGAGGAAAGAGGAATAGGAAGAGGAGGGAGAAGGGAAGGGAAGGGGAGGGAACAGGAAAGAAAAAGAAAAAAGAAACCCCAACAAGAAAAAGAGAGAGAGAGAGAGAGAGAGAGAGGAGAGAAGAGAATTATAAGCGAAAGAAGAGATAATAGAAAAGGGCAACACAAAAGGGTAAAAAAAAAATTATATTCTAACTTTTTACACAGATAGAATTTAGACAAGGAATAAAACGAAGAGAAAAAAGAGAAAAAAATACGATTCCCACAGGAATGAGTAGGGGTAATAAAAAAAGGCAAATAATCGGGATCCAAGCCGGAGGCGTACAAATTCACTCGCGACCCAGCTTTTCGCTCCCACATCGCACTGGCCCCTCAAGGTAAATTTTCCCCCACATTCCCTTTTGGATTGCAACATTTTGAACTCCCAGCACACAAGCGTCGCCCCTTGGTTGAAAGTTTTTTGACCAGAGTAAAAAAAACAGCCCTCCTATTAGTTTTTTGTTTTTTTTATGTTCTTAATTTCCCCCCCACGTTGGTGCCTTCCCCCTTAACAGTAAAAAAACGCCGCGGTGGGGTTTGGGGTTTCCGAGTAAAAAAATTGGTGTTGGTGTTTTTCCCATGGCGCTGGGGATCCCAATGACGAAGTTGAAGGGGCTTTTTTTTTATTCCCAATGTTTTTTTTTCGATTGGCGTCCCCCGACCCTTGATTTGTGTTTTTTTTGCTCGATAAATTTGTATTTGCGCTTTCCCCTTCCTTGGTTTTAATTGCTTTTTGGTTTGTTTTTTATGTTCCCCCCCAATTGGGGTTTTTTCCTCCCCCTGTTTTTTTTCCCCTTTTTTCATTATTTCCCCCCCTCCCACTTATTAAATGGCAAGGGAACACCCTATTTCCCTCCGTGGGGCATTAAACTTAGTTTTTTTCCCCTCCTTGGATAAACTTTTCCATGGGGAGTTTTTTTCAACTCCCCCATTTTTTTGCCCCCCCTTTCAGAGCCCAATTTTCCCCTGACCCTGATGTTTTTGCCTCCTGTTTTTTTTTCCAGCATTACATTTCATTCTCTTCTCTCCTCTATCCCTCTCGGGGGGGGTCCTCATTCCCCCTCTCCTCTCTCCCTCCCTCTCTCCTTTCTTCCTTCTCTCCTTCTTCTCTCCTCTTTCCCTCACCTCCCCCTCTCCCCCTCTCTTCCCCCTCCTATCTCTTCTTTTTCCTATGCTCCCTCTTCCTCTCTCCTCCTTCCTCTCTCCCCTTCACAACCACACACACCCACCACACACAACCCACCCCAAAAACACACACAACCACCAACACACACCACAACACACATATAATAATTATTAATTATAATATTAATATATATTATATAATTATAATAATTAATATAATTAAATTATAGTATATTGTATGTTTATCTGGTATAAACACAACACACAGACACAACACAACACAACACACACACACACCCACGCACCTCATATATGATATTTATTTATAATATATATTAATTATATAATTATTTTATATTTAATATATATATAAAATTACCATATAATTATATAACCATAAATAAAACCACACACCCACACAACCAATAATTATATTAAATAATAATATAATATTATTAATAAATAATTATATATATATTTAAATAATATATAAATATCAATTATAGTATTACTCCATATTATATATATACACTATACACAATTATATATATATATATATATATTAATATTTTTAATATTTCTATATATATTATTATTTTATATTAATAAATATAATTATATATAAAATAAAATTATATATATATAATATGTTAAAAAATATAATTCTAATCAATAATAATAAATAATTATTAATATTATTATATATATATATATTATTAAATATAATATATATATATAGTCCCCCCCCCCCGTTTTTAAATTTAAGATTTTTCCTACTGTAAATGATTAGGAATGGTTTAAAGAAGGGCAAAATATAGGAATATATATATTAATATATATATAATATATATATATTATTTATTTATATATTATATATTATGTTTTGTTTTTTATATATGTATATATTATATATATAATTATATATAATATATATATATATATAATAGTTAATCATAAATATGTAAAACAAATATATATAATTATATATATTTAATATTATATATAAGATATATAATATAAATACTATATATATTAAAAAGATAAATTTTATCATTAACATAATATTAATAATATAATACATATTGGTTAAAATATATAAATAAATATATTATATATATATATATATATAATTAAAAAATTTATTAGATTTTAGTAATTAATGTTATGTAAATTATATATATAATAACTTAATATATATTATCTATTAAATAATAATATATATAATATATTATAGTATATTTTCATATGTATATTATATAATGTTAAAATTATAATATTCTATATATATTATAATATAATTATATAATATATATAATATAAAATGTAAAATATATAAGTATATATATATATAATATAAATATATATATCTTATATTAATATATAATATTAAATATATGTAAAAAAAAAACATCAATATATATGTAACACCCCCCACAAAAACATAACGGCCAAAAACAAACACACAACCCACAACAACACACCTAACCAACAATGTAACACCACCCACACCAACACAATTTATATATATATTAATTATATATATATTATATTATAATATCTCATATAAATCTATTAATATATAATTAATTATTAATTATCCCTTTCCATAATTTGCCCTTCTAAACCCATTTTTTCCCCTAATCCAATTAACAGTGGGAAAAATCCTTAATTTTTAAATCGAACTCCATTTTTTTTCCTCCTCAATCTTTTTCCCCCCATCCCTCCCTTCCTTCCCGTCCCTTTTCCCCCCCTCCGCCCGCCCTAACTCCCTCCACTTTCCTCCCCTCACCAGTTTTTTTCAAGAACGAACGCCGCAAGCTTTTTTTTTTGCGGATGGTAATTGACCAGGGAAAAAGTTTTTGTTTTTGGCGGGAATGTTTTTTAATTCCCAATGAAAATGGGTTTTAACGCCGTCCCCCCCCCCGAATGACCGATTTAATTCCCTCCCTCCCCTTCTATTTTTTTTTTTCCCTTCATTTCCCCTCCCCCACGATTTTGTCCATCGGCTTTTCCTCCCCTTTCTCTTCTTGCCTCTTGGGCCCTCCCGTTTTCCCAGTTTTTTTTTTTTTTTTTCTTTTCTTTCCCACCCCCCCCCCCCCCAATCTCTTTTAATAACAATATGTAAGCTGTAAAATAACCAAAATAGAAAAAGTTTAAAATAAATAACACCAAGTTATAAGATAAAGCCTTCGATAATTATGAGAAAAATTTAGAGGAGGATTAAATAAGATAAAATAGAGTTTTTTTTTTTGTTATAGATAAACCAAAACATAGAAATAGACCCCAAAAACAGAAAGAGCTTTAAGAAGAAAAAGAAATTTTTTTACGCCAAATACTAATGTGAACTTGTCCCCCCCCCCCCCCACCTTAAATCTATCTAACCATAATATTTTTTTTTTTTTTTTTTTTTTTTTCTCTTTATATACATATGGCCTTATAATTATATATATATATAATATATAATATATAATATAATTATAAATATTTATAATTAATATATATGTAATATATAACTTAATATAGATAATATATATATAATAAATAAATGCCGCAACCACACATAAAAACCCACAACACACACCACACACACACAAACACACCAACAACCAACAACACACAACACAAACAACACACAACAAAAAAAAAAAAAAAAAAAAAAAAAAAAAAAAAAAAAAAAAAAAAAAAAAAAAAAAAAAAAAAAAAAAATAATAATAATATTATTATATATATTATATATATATATTATATATATATATAAATTTTAGATATTATATTAATAATATATATATATATATAATATATAATGTGTGGGTGGGTGGGTTTTATGGTGGTTGGGTGTGTGTTGTTGGGGGTGGGGGGTGGGGGGGTGGGTGCTTTCCCAAATTGCCTCATGTTTTATGTGAGGGCGGTTTGTGGTTTGGGTTAGCCCCTAAGATAGGTTTACGTGGGCTTTTCCATGCCCCTTTCTCCCTTTGCAGCTGCCACTGGCTTTGGCTAGCCCACTTAGTGCAATAAAAAGGGAAGCGCTTTTCCGTTTTGGCAAAAATAAGGCCCCTCCCCTGCCAGTTTTTTTTTTTCCCCCCATAAAGCCCTCTCCCGACCATCCGAGGACTGGCAGTGGGCCTCCCCTCGTGGAACCCAAACCCAGGAAAAACTGGTGGCACCTTTTGCAAGTCCCCCCCCCAGGTTTTAAAAGTTGTTGGCGGAAATTTCGGAGCAAGCGGAAGGGCAAATGTTTTGGGCAAAAGCCCCTCCCTAGGAAAACCTCAAACAGGCGGATGGAAGGGGCTTTCCCCCCCCAACCAAAGTTTTTTGCCCGACCACCCCCCTTTTTATTTTGGGGGGGCCAGCGTCCCCCACACCCAAAGCGGGGGTTTTAAATAGGAGGGTTTTGGCATCCCACCCCAGGAGTGCACAAAACCCAAGGGGATTTACCTCAAGGGTGGAGCTTTTTTTTTTATCTTGGGTAAAGAAAGACAACTGGAAACTCCCCATTTCCTTTGTTTGGGCAGGAAAAAATTGGGCGGGTTTACCTCCTCTTGCTTTACTGAATGGAATTTTGGAGGGTGGGTTTGGGGGGAGTTTTTTCAGGTGGCCCCTGCCCCTCTCAGAAGTAGAAGACCCTGGGGTAGTGGGAAAACAGATTCCAGTAAAAATGGGTGGGGGGAAATACCACCTAACTAACTTGGTTCCCCCCCCCAGGCCCATGGCCCCGGAATGTTCCCCATCACCCTCCCAGTAAGTAAAAGCATTAGCCCCCCCATCTCCCAAGCTGAAAAGTGTTCCAACCCTCCGGTATTTTGGGAAGGTCCAACCAGTTTTTTTTTTTTTTTTTTTTTTGATGACCAATATTTTTAAATTGCACTTTGAAACACCCTGAAAGCGGCCCCTTTTTTGAACTTCCATGTTTTCCCCCCTCCTTTTTTAACAATTGCCTGGTTGGTACACCTCTTTTAAACTGGAATTTGTTTTTTTTTTTTTGCCAGAACTTTGATGTGAACAGGAAAAGTGGTTCCTATGCCCCTTTGAAACTCAACAATAAAAGGCAAAAAACAATTTTGCCCCCCCCCCCCAAGCGATATTATTCGCCCCATTTTTTTTCCTGGGCGAACTTTCAAACAATGCAAGGGTTATTTTGGTTTGTTGGATTCCGAGTTGGCCTTTTTATAGATTGTTCCCCCCTTGTGGACCCCCATGCTTTTCCGGGGAACAAAGCCTGAAAAATTCCTAACCCAATGGAAAAAACGCCAACATTTCCTTCCTAAGGACCTTTGGCTAGTTCCCCCCCCAAGAAATTGAAATGAAATTTTTTTCTTGCCTCTTTGTGGGCCATTTGCAAACTCCCCCAAACCCCAACATTCCTGGAACATGGGGTTTAAAAATACCTGGGGTTGGCCAAGGGAAAAATGTTGACCCACAATTTTCTGTCCCAGCACCCTTTTGAATGAAGGAACCCCAAAATCCCCCCAGGGGTTTTTTTTACGGGGAGTGGGCCGATTTTTTGTACCCCCTTGTGGGCACTGAAACCCTGGGCTAGTAAAAAAGTGCTACCCCGACAGTTCCCCCCCCCCTTTCCTTGCAGTGGGAGGAAACCGCCACCCCCCCCTGAAAATAGAACGAAAAGAGCCTTTTTTTTGCAATACCTTGGTAGCGTAAATTCCCCCCCTATCCTCTTGGGCGCTGTCAGACCAAAAAGTCCAGTAATACGGAATTTGTCCCTGGCAAACCCAGGAGGCCCATGGAAAAAATGCCCTCCAAAACAAAGAAAGGCTTTTTTTGGAGATGGAAAACACAAGAAGGACCCAATCCCCTACAATAAACCCTTTTCACGCCCCACTTTTATACCTGCCCCAGGTTTTTTGTTTTGTTTTTGCCTTCTATGGGAAGCCGAAAACTGGAAAAAACCCACTAAAAACCTAAGTGGCACGGAAAAGTTTTGTTTCGTCCCCCCCCCGTGGAATGCCCTTGTTTTTGTAACAAGTCTCCTTTCAAACCCCAGATTCAATGGGGTTTACATTTGGCAAATGGAAACCATGGTCCCCCCCCCCCCCCCCCCAAAACGTCCGGCCCTTGCCAACCCTGAAGATGGCCCAGGGGACCTTTTGCTTTTTACATAAATCCGGGAAATCGCCAACTCAAGGCTACATGGGCCCCAAACCTACGCTCCGCTTTTCCCTGTTGGGGATAAACCCTGCCTTTCAAGTTTTTCTTCTGTGCCGAAGACAATCCCCCTGGTGGTGGCCCCTTGGGGAGGCCCCCCCATGGGAACGACCCCTAAAGGGGTCACCCGGGCCCCTTTTGGCAGCCCCCGAAGAAAACTTAAGAGTAGTTTTTTAGGAAGAAAATGGGCCCAGAAGGGGGCCCCCCCCCCCCCCCCCCCTTGTCCCGGACCACCTCCGCCATGGAGGGACCCTCGTGGGCTGGGGAAGCGAAGGTGAATTTGTGGCCCCCAGGGCGCCCCCCCCCAGCGGGCCCAATTTTAGCCACTTCTTGAATGATGATGGAAAAATTGATAATGGTGGGTGTATGGTTTGTGGGGGTGTGGTTGGTTTTTTTGGTGGTGGGGTGTGTGTTGTGTGGTGAGTGGGTTGGGGGGTTGGTTGGTGTGGGTTGTTGGTGGTGGTTGGGTGGGGGTGGGGTGTGTTGCCGGTGGGCGTGCATAATTCCCAATATAAATAAGATAAAATATTAATATTATTATAATATATTTAATATTATAATAAATAATTATAATTATAAATATATAATACCATATACACATAAATACATACAAATACATAAAATTACATACATAACACTTAAAACAAAATGCAATAATATTTAATATATTATAAATATATATTATAAGAAATATTATATATTAATTATATTAAATAATATATAATATTTTATATATACCATATAATTACCACCATTATACATACATACATACAACATACTACATGCATATTTATATTTAATC
>NC_051399.1:49977848-49987848 GCF_015228065.2 Penaeus monodon | reverse complement strand
GGAGAGAGAGGGGGGAGGGATGGATAGCGAGGAGAAGGAGAGGAAGATTGATTGATTATTTAAAATTATCTGCCGCGTCAACAGCTAAGGTCATTAGCGGCGAATACCTTGTTAAACAGGAAATAATTAAAATAGTTAAAACTCTTTAAAAATCTATCAAAGATATCTTATAAATAACAATAAAACAAAATTAAAAAATCAAAGCATAAATACTATACTCTAAGTGGATAAAAAAAAAAAATTATTGCATAAACATATGCATAATTAAATTTTATTAAAAATATAGTCTCCCTAAGGAAACTAATTAAGACATCTATGTCACAATCCTCCCCAATACATTCTTCAGGTATATGGGGGAGACCAAGTTACATAGTCTTTGGTCTGAGAATGTGCACATCTTTCCACTCATGTGCGATTGTTAAGGGCTCTTGGCATACCCTCACAAAGTGCCTGATTTTTAGCCATCATCGGCCCAGGAGTCAAGTTTGTGATGCCGATTCTTAGCCTTGTTAATGCAACTTCCACTTTTCGGTCGGGCTATGGATGCTAGCTCACCCAACTGCCAAGGTCATCTCTCAATCATCTTCGCAGTTTATTTCTGGAGATTTATGCCTCCATTGATTCCTATCCATTCAATCGCCGAAGACAACTCCTGATGCTGGGTTCAGTCGTGTGTGTGGAGAGGAAAACGAGTACACAATGGCTGAGCGGCAGCTGCCTTAGCCTTTGATCAGCTCGCTCATTTTCCACTGACACCAACATGCGCTGGCACCAACACAGAGTTGTCATTTACGTGTTGATATCGTGCAAGCCAATCTTGAACCTCCCTCATACTGGATGTGATGAGTTTAAGCATCTTGATTGCTTGCAAGGCACTACGAGAGTCACAATATATCACAAATAGAATGGTTCATAAGATCTCTAGTCATCTTAAACTGGCTGCTAAGGATGGCAGTAACTCTTGCGTGAAGATCGAGGATCGCTAGAGAAAGATTGCCAGATGCAGTATATCCTTCTGCTCACTGCCTGCAAAGCCCACACCATTTTCAGATTTCGAAAACCACTCTGTATATATTGCGTCCGATCCTTGGTACTTAGAAATGTGCTTGAAAAGAATTTCTCTACGCGACTTCAGCTTCAGTATCTCTCCTCCTTTCCAATTCCGACAAATCCAGCTCGACTGATTAGTCCCAAGGGGGGAATTGGGGAATTCCAACGGCCAGAACCTGAGTGAGACTAAATTAAGTTCTCACTACAAGATTCCTCATTCTCTAACCATAGAGATCGGCTATCCTCAAGGGGGTTGAAAACCAATCTGGATGTAGTGAGATCCCGGAATCCTTTGTAGTTTCGTATAGTAAATCAGGTTCATGGTAGTCCCGGTTAATGAAAGAGGTGGTTCTCCACTCTCAGCATACAGGGACTCCACAGGTGAAACCTGAAAAGACCAAGTACCCAGACATATGAGAGCTTCATTATGGAACCGAGTCCAAACCATCCGGAGAAACAGTGGGAGTTGCAGCTGGAATAAGCTTCACATCCATAGTCAAGCTTACTCACGGATAAGCGCTGGTAAAGCCAGTAGAAGCGGTGTGCAGTCTGCACCCAAGATAAATGTGAAAGAACCGCCAAATACTAAGTGCTTTGTAGCATTCACTTCTTAACTGTTTGATGTGAGGCCCCCATGAAGTCTCGAGTCAAAAAATTTAGACCCAAGTACTTCCACCCTGGGACAAAATTGCAGTGGGTTTGCTCTAATAGAGGGAAGGATGGAAATTTCCTAGTTTGTGGAAATGTACAGCCATGTTCTGCTTTGAGGAAAAATTTCTGAAACCATGTTATGTTGCTCACTGTAAACCGATTTATGCAGTCCTGCATGCGTCCTTGGCACATTCCTGTAAGCTTCCTCCTGAGCCAGTCTACAGTGTAAAGTCATCCACATACAGATTAAATGAGACAGCACTGGAACAACCTTTTATAATGTCAAAAGTTATAGCAATGCAAACAGGGTCACACTTAAGACACCTCCCTTGTGGGACCCCTTCCAGTATGTGTCGTCCAGGTTAGAGAAACTGTTACCACCGAACTCAAACTTTCCTGTTAGCAAGGAAGCTTTGTATGAGGTAAGGTAACTGCTCCTCCTCAAACCAATGTCATACTACAGCTTCAGGAGTATAGCCTGCTTCCAAGTTAGTATCCTAAGCCTATTTTCAAGGTCAAAGAAGACTGCTACAACATGTGAACGTCGCTGGTGCGAAGGAATTTGTATAGCAGCTTTCCATATCACACAAGTGCATTGTGGTCCCGATCGCAATTTTCTAAAGCCATATTGTATGGGAGTCAGAACGTTTTTCTTTTTCTAACAGCCATGTCAACCTGAAGTTTACCATTTTCTACCATCAGCTTGCAGATGCGCTGGTGAGCGAAATGGTCTGTAATTTCCTGGTGTGGAGTATCTTTGCAGCGTTTAGGAACAGGATAGGATTAAGCCTTCTTTCCACTGTGGATGGCACTGTGCCCTCCCTATAGATCCTATTGAAACAGACAACAGGAACTTCTGGGAGCTCTGCGGTAAGTGAGATATCATTGATATGAATATCGTCACTTCCTGGGGCACAGTCTTGCAGCAAAAATGTGCAAGTTGTAGGGAAGTTCTGCTGCATTCATTACTGAGAAACGACACTGGGTGTTGTTCCTGTTCAGCACGAAGAGTGGTAAAAAGGGAAACCTCGAGCAGTTGTAAGATGCTCCAGAGGAGCCCGATCTCTGCCCTGGATTTAGCTAGCACCATTAGCAATATCTTTTTGTCTGTGAGATTATGCCATCTATCTTTAGAGCAGGTTGTGATATGGATGTGCTCTTTCACCAGTCAATCTTACGAACCTTGACTACCACACCCATGCTAAGGGCGGTCCCAGAGGGACTACATCGAGGAGACATACTGTCTCCACGACGTATGTCTAGCCTCCCTTAGGACACGCCGCCTGGCCTTGGCTCGGGTCTTTTTGGAACCTGATCTAAGGTTACAATGATGGGCGTCGTTTCCAACGCCTTAATGCAACTTTCCTTGCTCTGACAGCTTGTTGGCATTCATCAGAGCACCATGGTACTGGAGGTCGACGGTCACTGCCCGCTACTTTTGGGAAAGGATGCTGCTCTGCAAGGTGAATTTCGTGATTGACAAGTGTATCAACAAGGCATTTGAACACCATCTGGTAAATCATTCACAGATCCTTGCAATACTGCCAGTTTGATCTAAAAAGATTTCCAGTCTGCAGCTTCCAAGATCGTCATCTTCTGCACTCCATTGACTGGATACATCACCTTCTCCAAAAGGATGGAAAATGTCGCTTCCATGTAAGTCTTCCATGACCTGCCAAGTGAAGTTCAACTGTGAAATCAGGTGAACCTATTGACTTAGTGTCTATATTGAGCGAAATGTACCAGTTTGAACCTTGGAAATGTGTGGGCATCGTCACTGTTCAGTAAAAACTGCATCTGCCTCTAATGAACAAGGTATCTCCAAGGCCCTTTCCTCGAGGTGTTGTTTCACAAAGTGTCTCCCAGAGGTGATGCCGACCATCGAGAATCTTACCAAGAGTAAAATGGGATGTGGCAAGCAACTGCCAAGTAGATTTCCACAAATTTATGTTGAGATATGTGGAGCGAAGGTAGATGGATGCATCAGGTAAGGTCGGTGTCAAGCCCATATTCTCACAAGCCTTTTCACTGCAGTGTGTCTGCAGGGGGATGCCTGGAAGGGACTATCATGACGTACCATCTTACTGCTTACCCTCCAGAGGTCCATTGTCAAAGGTCCATAATGGGCTTGAACTTGAAATCCTCTTCAGGAAAATGGGACGATTTTCCTCTGCGTTCATAATCTCTTGTAGGCAACAACAAACTGGGTTCCATGAAGCTATCAGATGTTGCAGTTCTTCCCATTGCATGAATCCCTGAAAGTTCCATTGGATTAGGGGTCATCCAGACTTCTTTAGAATTATTTCTTAATATAGGTGTTTGGCGCAACCTGTGGTCAAGGTTGCCTACACCTTTAGGGCGTCCACTTTCCAGGATCATGGGAGTACCTTTTAAAGGTTGTGTACCTGTGGAAATAGTTTCCACACGGTTCCCTGGACAGGTTCAGCGATTTCTTTGCCTAAGGCAAAGGACGGACCTGAGCCTTTGCTTCAGGGGCACTTCTGTCAGAGCGGAGGCCCTGTGGATTTTATTGCAGCTGGAGTCGTTGGGACAGGTTCAGGATTCCTTTGCCTGGCCAAAGGGGTGCTGAGCCTTTACTTCAGGAGCATTCTGCCTAGCACAGATTGTCTCTGAGGGGATGTGGTGCACGATGGAGCTGTCACCGTTGAGGCCCTCTGGAGCCTTGCTGATGGCCTCCAAATCACCTTACTTTGGGAGGAGGAGTCTCATCAATAGACCCCTCACTCCTACTCCGTTTCGGGCAGGACACACCCTCACATAGAGGCAGTGTCAGCAATTGTCGGGAATGAGGTTTAGAGGAAGTGGTAGAGTGTTGTGCTGTGAAAAGATTGGAGGCAAGGGTTGGTGGGAAGGAGGATCGGGCTAGACCGAAGCAAAGGACCTACCTGCTGTGACAAACAAGCATACGGGCATGGCGCTTTGCCTCTGGAAAAACTAACTTTCTCCTTGCTCCTTATTACCAAATACTTCCTTTTTCAAATTTGTACCTTTTACCATTGCTGTGAAGAGCTTCATGAGCTTCTTTGCAGTGGTAAAACATATTTGGACCTGCGACAGTTGTCCATCCCTTGATGGACCTGTTGTACCCACACTTTACACATACCTTGGTTGTCCATTTTCTTTATAAAACGGCCAAGAGTTGGCTCCATGCCAAACCTGGCCGTGGAAGCACCGCAGTGGGTTGGGCACATATGGCTTTACCCTTGAGGTGGAACCATGCTAACTTAACGATTCTGGAAGCGACTAATGTGTTAAAAGTTACGAGAAGAGCTGTGTCCGACTGTTCCAAACCATCAACTTTCTTTTTAAAACGTTTTACTGCCCAGTACATTAAAATTCTCTAGTTCCTGTAAACGTTTCTCCTCAGAATACATCATCAGGTCTCGGGAAAAGACAATTCCCTACACTGATGAAGGGTTTTGTGAGGAGAGGCATGAAACTGTCTGTAGCCCCAGAATGTTACATATTGCCGCAGCCGGTCCACTCTCGTTTTGGTGACGAAACCTTAAACTATCAGGCTATCATCTCGCTGTGGGGTGATACGAGGATCCAGTTGGCCATACTTCAACTATTTTCCGATGAAACCTCACAGATGTCAAGTCCGATTATTGATACACCATCAATGGTCTACACTACCAGGTACTTACTATATGCAAAGCTTTAATATTTACCAGGTAAGATTCCTCGTGGATCGAGGAGGACCTGTTCCCCTGCTTACCTGGTTTGGGGCCGGGAACCATACACGATCCCCATTTCTCACCCCTTTGGAAACTGAATAAGGTTCCAGAGTGACACCGGTGATTGTCCACGGAGAATTGGTCGAGGGATTGCGCAGGGGGGGGGGGGGGTTTCCCCCGTCAGGGAGAGACGCTAGATCTCTGTAATGTTGGATAGTACGCATACAAATTTGAAGTTACCTTTCATTTCTCACCACCCCCCAACCAACATGGAGCCAACGAAGGGGAAAAGATTAGGTTGGGTTCAAAATCTCCCAACAGCCCACAGGGGGTAACTGAGGAAATATACGCAGCCACTACACAGTACTGAACGGCAGTCGCGGACCTATGGACGCTACCGACTGATAGTGCCTGCTTGACCTACGCCAATTTGACCAGCCGATTGACTTGACCGGGCCTTGATCAAGCCACCCCGTCTACCCAGAATAACGGACCAAAGAGGTGGCTGCTAGCTGCGGGCGCAGCGTGCAGCATCGCTCAACATCCAGGACTCCTGTTTCTCCTGGTAATACCGGGATGCCACGCACGGCAAACAAACGTGGGAGAGTTCTCCCCTCCGTCAGATGGAAATGAACCAGGGGTGGGTACACCATCCCCTTTCACTAGCCTTGGTGCACCACGGAAGCCATTTTGTCTCATCCCTCACTGGTGACCCCTCCACAGTATGGCGTAGCCCTCTGGTCCGGCTCACCAGATCATTGGGACCTCAAGCCCCCCCACCGCGGCAAGGCGGCTTCCGTTAGGGGGGAAGGAGAGGGAGAGGGCGAGGGAGTTTATCAGTTGTTTTTAACAGATGGCTCCACAAGTGCTAATTCGCCAAGGGTTCAATTATTATTCCTACCTATCTAATTGTTTGCCCTTTTCCTTGGTTTACGGAATGATTCTCTTATATCATTTATATTCTTAATAGTATTTCAATCACATTACAATAACCAGAGTGCTAGTAATAAGGATAACAGTAATGATAACAAAAAAATACCCGTTGATCAGTTGCAGTCACTAGGGCTTACTAATTGACTCCGTGGAGACCTTGCGGAGCCATCTGTTTGCAACAAAATCCACACCAAAAATACAGGGGAGAGGGCATAACATCGCGGCCGTTGGGTTAAGACGTGGTTGGGGTTAGTCTACAGCCGAAATACATTATGCTTCACTTAATGGATATGGCAGATGAATATATAGTATAGATCCTTGCTTCACGTTATTATAAGGATAAAGGAGATGGGATGATAAGAAGGGACAAGAAAGGTCCTGAAATATTTCTTATGGGCGTAAGCAGGACTTAGTACCAAAAGAAGAGTGCTGAGCAGATTTTGTGGAAACCTGTAGGACGCTGTATTTAGTGGTTACCAGTTGCATGCTGTACCCATGTTAAGATTATCAAATATGAAAATTTGATTTGAGGGATAAGACATAAAAAAAAAAAAATAAGGAGAAAGAGAGAGAGGGGAGAGAGAGAGAGGAGATACGAGAAGCGGAGATGACGAGATGAGAGAGAGTGAAAATTAATACGATTACCTATTTTTGGTTGAAATAAAAGAAGGGATTTGATTTGTGTTGCAAATATGAAGCATATGCAGTGATAAGACGAAAAGGATAATAAAAGTATTGAAATATCTTTTTAGAGATACAATTATTAATTTAAGTTCGCGAGTATAAGGAAACTTGTTCGAGTGAATGGATTATTCAATACTTTATTGCGCTGTCTAACACGATTGGCTTGCTCTTCAATATTACTATATTATATTTTCCATATTTTTGGGTCATTATCAAATACTGAATATATATTCTTCTAATTATATTTTCATTCATATACCGTTCCACACATTCTTTATCTGCTCTTTTCCTCTTTCCTTTCAACTTTTTAAACGTTTTCCTCATCACAACTCACTTAGAAGGGACTTGTATACCTATCCTCCTCCCCCTGCTTCTCTCTTTCTCTTCCACCCTTCTTCCCCCTCTCTCTCAGTTCATCTTTTACTATTCGCTACTTTGTCTGTCTCCATCGGTCAGCTTATCCATCTACTTGTATGTTTGTATACGCATCTGTGTATCTGTCTGTCTGTTTGTTTGTCTTTGTCTCGGCTTCTGTTCTTTGTTTGTCTCTGTCTCGGCCTCCCCCCCTCTCTCTCTCTTATCTCTTTCTCTTCTCTTTCTCTTTCTCTTTCTCTTCTCTCTTCTCTCCCCTCCCCCCACCCCCTACATCGTCGTCTCTTTCCTTTATTTTCTCCGTCTCTGGGCTACTTCTCTTTATCTTTCTCTTTCCTCTCTCTCTCTCTCTCTATCTATCTATCTATCTATCTGTCTATCTATCTATCTATCTACCTACCTTTCGTCTTCCCTGTATCTCTTCTTCTCCCCCCGATCCTACTCCAATTATCTCTGTGTATCTCCGTCTATCTAGTTCCTTCTCCCCCACTCCTCCTCCAATTCACTCTCCCTCTCCCTCCCTCCCTGTGACACCCCTACTCCTTTGGGTCACACATTTTTACGCTATCATCCATCCATCCTAAAAAATCCTTATCCTCCCTCCAACATCCTGCACTATCCTGCACCCTTTACATCCTTCCGATCACCACAAGGCCCGGGGAGAGAAAAATTCCTTACAGACCATGAATATGAAAGATGACTTCAACACTGGAGACTGAACGCTGGTCCTGCGCGCAAGAGGAATGATATGGGAGAGAGAGAGAGAAGGAAAAGGAGGGATATTTGGGTAGGGGATAGGTGGAGAGACAGACGGAGAGAGAGAGAGAAAGAAAGAAATAGAAGGAGATAGATAAATAGACAGACAGAAAGTAGGAGGGGGGGGGGGATAAGGGGTAAGACGACGTAAAGGTAAAAGAGACAGATATATAGATATGCATACAAATAGATTGATGGATAAATAGATAGATATGTAAACGGGGTAGATAGATAGACAGACAGATAGATACGAAGCCAGACAAATAGATAGGAAGAGAGAGAGAGAGATAGAAATAGAAGGAAGAAGCGAAATAGAAAAAAAAATAGAAAGACAGGAAAATATCAACAAAGAGAGAAGCGCCAAATGGAGAAATTATAACGTAACAACTAAAATATGAAGCAAAATAAACAAAGTGAATAATATAGAAATGTAGCATGGAGGCGCGAGCGAGGTGACTGAACGTGTTTCGACATGAACTCGTGTTCAACACCCTCGTGATTTGTCAGATACTACAGCAAAATGTATACGCTGAAAAATTTCACTTCAGGAGTTCAGTTTGGAAATTTACGAAGGAACGAATATATGACTAAAACATGAAGTGGTGAGAGAGAGGAAGAAAAAGTATATTTATAACTGGAGGCTTTCCCAGGGTGGCATTCGATAGATTTGTAAGAATTAATATTTCTTCTTTTTCTTCCCTATTGACAGTGATGACAGAAAATTTAAAAACAAATCAAACCCTCAGTTACAATTCAATACTGGTATTGAAATATGAGTCCCCAAAATCGCATTTATAATTTCAAAATGAGGGTATGGGGGGATGCTAAGAAATGGAAATAATAAAAAATATGATAATAATAGCAACGATAATGAAAATGTGACCATCAATCATCATCATAAAAAAATCAATACATCATCATCATTACCCATCATCTCATATCATCATTCATCATCATCCCCCCTCATCATCCCTCATCATCATCCATCACATAATCAATCATCACATCAATCATCATCATCTTTTCTCTCTCTCGCTCACACACAACAAAAAGTATTGATGAATCAATCATTTTTGGCAACATTGCAAACCTTTAATAATAAAGCTACAAAGCAAGGGAATAAGCAGAACACCCCCGAGTGTTTGGCTTAAATTTTCTTTTTTTTCATTACTTTTTTGATGCAATTGAAATAAATAATCTTTATCGTATTTGTATTGAAAATTGTCACTTTTTTTTGTATTCTACTAAATTGATTGCATATCTTTATCATGATTGGTGCTGTTCTGTTAATTAAAAAGGCTCTCATCTACAAGACCGAAAACCTACACTCGAAGTAGCAGAAAACCCACACCTTATATGCACTCCTGCGCAGAGCGGTAAGCAGGGAAAGGGGGAGGGGGGCCCTCAAGGCGTTTTCCCTTCCCTGTGCTATTGGAAAGGACGGGGTACCACACAAGTTGGAAAAGGCTCTTTTTCCTTTTCTCTCTCTATCTCTGTCCTGATCTCATCGCCTTTCTCTTTCTTACTCTCTCGCACCTTCTCAACCTTTTTATCTTTCACTCTCTCTCTTTCTTATGTTCAAAAAAAAGAGAACCAAATCCAAAGCAAAAAGTCGAGTGTCGATTCCAGGGGGAGGGGCTTTATATAACACTATGCAGGATACAATTTCGATGGCTTTTACCGACATGGCGAAGCCGAGGGTAAAGGTGATGGACTTAGGCTTGTGGGTAAGCAGGTTTGGTTTTGGTGAAAGGAAGGAAGTTTTTTCAGCTGCTCTTCAATCTTATTTCGGAGCTCGCTTAATGGTGTGCTGTATTTTTCGTACTTGTGTCTTTGCGTTTGTAAGGTCTTTTTTT
>NC_051399.1:49967848-49970348 GCF_015228065.2 Penaeus monodon | reverse complement strand
AAATCTTTATAATCTAAACCTAACTAATAGGTTAAAGGTTAAAAGAAGGCGCGCGCGAGTGCATGTGTATGTGCGTCTGCGTGTGTTTATATATGGCCAGTAGACATTTAAAGCAAGAGACACTGACTGCCAGTAAAAAAAAAAAAAAAAAAAAAAAACATTTAACAACCAAATTTAATTCTTTGGAGCCTCATCAAATTATATTTCAATATGATGTTATCATTCTGATTTCTGATCCATAGCACAGATATACGATTTTAATAGTAATGCTACTAAAAGATAAATGATAACAATCATGATAAATATAACACATATAAACTATAGTGATCATAATGATAATCCTAATTAGAGTCATCCTATTCGCTATTATCCTTACCATTGCTTACTATCAGTGTTGGAAATCAATGCCATTTATATAACTGATTAATCAACATTAGTCATTGACGCAAACATCATCAGAATAGATGCCAATTTAACTGTCCTTATTTACATAATGATGTTAAGAACAACAAAAATGATGATAAGAAGAATAGTACTAAATGCAGAATAAGGATAAAGGAATATATATATATATAGATATATATAAAATTATAAAAATATATATATATATATATAAAATATATAATATATAATAAATATAATATTATATAATATATATATATATAATTTATATATATAGATATAAAATATATATATAATATATATATTATTATTTATATATATATATATATTATATATATATATTTTATATAATATATATAATATATATATATATTCCTTTATCCTTATTCTGCATTTAGTACTATTCTTCTTATCATCATTTTTGTTGTTCTTAACATCATTATGTAAATAAGGACAGTTAAATTGGCATCTATTCTGATGATGTTTGCGTCAATGACTAATGTTGATTAATCAGTTATATAAATGGCATTGATTTCCAACACTGATAGTAAGCAATGGTAAGGATAATAGCGAATAGGATGACTCTAATTAGGATTATCATTATGATCACTATAGTTTATATGTGTTATATTTATCATGATTGTTATCATTATCTTTTATAGCATTACTATTAAAATCGTATATCTGTGCTATGGATCAGAAATCAGAATGATAACATCATATTGAAATATAATTTGATGAGGCTCCAAAGAATTAAATTTGGTTGTTAAATGTTTTTTTTTTTTTTTTTTTTTTTTACTGGCAGTCAGTGTCTCTTGCTTTAAATGTCTACTGGCCATATATAAACACACGCAGACGCACATACACATGCACTCGCGCGCGCCTTCTTTTAACCTTTAACCTATTAGTTAGGTTTAGATTATAAAGATTTTTAGATGCTGCTGAGAAACGAATCTTTACTTCTGTTTTTATTTTCTTTATTGTATTTACTTATTTTATGCATTTCTGAGTGGGGAAGGACTATCCAATCTATTCAAGATATTCATGAATATGCAGATATAAATATGAGAGAAAACTATATAAATAAATTATATACATATATATATATTATATATATAATATATTATATATATATATATATATATATAATATATATATATATACATATATATATATATATATATATATATATATATATATATAGATATATATATATATATATATATATATATATATATATATATATATATATATATATATATATATATATATATATGTGTGTAATACCTAGTCCACATATGGCCTATTTCACCTCACACTAAATATATATATCTAATACAATAACACTAGCCTCTACATACCACACCCTTGCTAGACATGACAACGGACGCGACATCCGCAGGCCTTCCGCCTCCTGACGCCGTCCCGTTTACACGATCACATCCTCTCCTCCATACTTCCTAGTACATCGCAACCCCTGTGAGTTTCCTAGTTCAATCTGTATAAAAGAGGGTCGCCTGCGAGCGACAGACAGACAGCCTACAGCACGCTGACCGGACTGAACCTCTGTCCGTCAGTTGTACCATCCTCTCATTACAATATATATCTACAAACAAGCAAGAGGTCTGTTTCACCTTTGCCGCTGCCCAAGATTTCCTCATAGTGCCAGACGCGACTTGTCTGCACTCTACCGCTCATCGGCCATCGTTACAGTGGCGGCAGCGACGGGATTCGGCCCACAACAAACCCCTGCCTCCGGCCCTACAGACTCCTGCCTCCGAAGCAACAGGCCCAACAGACGCAGATCAAAATACCACACACAAGAAAGATCTCAAGAAACAAGCAAAGCAAGCAGCCCACGCGTGTTTACATCTGACACACCGCTTGCCGATGTGCTGACGTCCTGTCTCCAGCACTCACCAAGTACGCAAACATATATTCATATATTATATATATATATATATATATATATATATATATATATAATATATATATATAAATATATATATATATATTATATATATATCAATATATACATATATATATTATATATATATATATATATTATATAAATAATATGATATATTTATATATATAT
>NC_051399.1:49965590-49967748 GCF_015228065.2 Penaeus monodon | reverse complement strand
GCTCCCGTTATTATAAGTTATTAAAAGGGAGATGGGTGATAAGAAGGGACAAGAAAGGTCCTGAAATATTTCTTATGGGCGTAAGCAGGACTTAGTACCAAAAGAAGAGTGCTGAGCAGATTTTGTGGAAACCTGTAGGACGCTGTATTTAGTGGTTACCTTCAGCTTACCCGTTAGATTATCAAATATGAAAATTTGATTTGAGGGATAAGACAAAAAAAAAAAAAAAAATAAGGAGAAAGAGAGAGAGGGAGAGAGAGAGTGAAAATTAATACGATTACCTATTTTTGGTTGAAATAAAAGAAGGGATTTGATTTGTGTTGCAAATATGAAGCATATGCAGTGATAAGACGAAAAGGATAAAAAAAGTATTAAAATTTTTTTTAGAGATACAATTATTAATTTAAGTTCGCGAGTATAAGGAAACTTGTTCGAGTGAATGGATTATTCAATACTTTATTGCGCTGTCTAACACGATTGGCTTCCTCTTCAATATTACTATATTATATTTTCCATATTTTTGGGTCATTATAAAATAAAATATAATTCTTCAATTAATTTCTCATATACCGTTCCACCATTTTTTATCTGTTTTTTCCCTTTTTCCCTTTTAAATTTTTTAAACTTTTTTCCTTCAAAAACTCACTTAAAAGGGGACTTGATACCTACCCCTCCCCCCCCTGCTTTCTCTTTCTTTCCCCCCTTTTTTCCCCCTCTCTCTCGTTCATTTTTACTATTCGCATTTTGTCGTCCCCATCGGTCCTTATCCATCTACTTGTATGTTTGTATACGCATCTGTGTATCTGTCTGTCTGTTTGTTTGTCTTTGTCTCGGCTTCTGTTCTTTGTTTGTCTCTGTCTCGGCCTCCCCCTCTCTCTCTTTTCTCTTTTCTTTTCTCTTTTCTTTTTCTCTTCTTTTCTTTTTCTCTTTCTCTTTCTTCTCCTCTCCCCTTCTCTCTCTCTCTCTCTTCTCCCCTCTTTCTCTTTCTTTTTCCCTTTTCCTCTTTCTTCTTTTCCCTATCACTATCTATCTATTGTCTACTATCTATCTATCTACCCCCTTTTTCGTTTTCCCTGTATTCTTTTCTCCCCCATCCTACCAATTATCTTGTGTATTCCGCTATCTAGTTCCTTCTCCCCCCTCCCCCCCCCCTTTCCTCCCCTCTCCCTCCCTCCCGTGACACCCCTACTTTTTGGGTCACACTTTTTTTTACGCTATATCCCCCACCCAAAAAAAATCCTTACCTCCCCAACACCCTGCACATCCTGCCCCCTTTTACCCTTCCATCACACAAGGGCCCCGGGGGAGAAAAAAAATTCCTTACAGACCAGGAATATGAAAGAAACTTCAACATGGAGATGAACGTGGCCTGGGGAAAAAAAAAAAAAGGGAAAAAAAAAAGAAAAAAAGGGGAGGGAATTTGGGAGGGGATAGGGGAGAGACAGACGGAGAGAAGAGAGAAAGAAAAAAATGAAGAGAAAAAATGAAAGAAGAAATAGGGGGGGGGTGGGGAAGAAAAAGACAAAAGAAAGGTAAAAGGACAGATATATAGATATGCATACAAATAGATTGATGGATAAATAGATAGATATGTAAACGGGGTAGATAGATAGACAGACAGATAGATACGAAGCCAGACAAATAGATAGGAAGAGAGAGAGAGAGATAGAAATAGAAGGAAGAAGCGAAATAAAAAAAAAATAGAAAGACAGGAAAATATCAACAAAGAGAGAAGCGCCAAATGGAGAAATTATAACATAACAACTAAAATATGAAGCAAAATAAACAAAGTGAATAATATAGAAATGTAGCATGGAGGCGCGAGCGAGGTGACTGAACGTGTTTCGACATGAACTCGTGTTCAACACCCTCGTGATTTGTAAATACAGCAAAAAGTATACGCTGAAAAAAATTTCACTTCAGGAGTTCAGTTTGGAAATTTACGAAGGAACGAATATATGACTAAAACATGAAGTGGTGAGAGAGAGGAAGAAAAAGTATATTTATAACGGGAGGCTTTCCCAGGGTGGCATTCGATAGATTTGTAAGAATTAATATTTCTTCTTTCTTCCTATTGACAGTGATGACAGATGAATTTAAGAACAAAATCACAACCTCAGTTATCAATGTCAATACTGGTATTGAAAATATGAGTGCC
>NC_051399.1:49955590-49960590 GCF_015228065.2 Penaeus monodon | reverse complement strand
ATAGTTCTGCCAAATGTGAGGTGCTACAGAGCAATCTTGCATCTGTGAAGATGAAACTCAGAAGTTACACCGACAAGGCCTGCAACAGCGTGGAATAAGAGTGAACTGCGGAGGAAGTGCAGACTCTGAAGGCTTCTTTTCTTTTTTTTTTGAGGTTCAGGGCTGAGGGAGTAAGTGAAGGCGGAAGGAAAAAGCGGCGTCAACGAGGTAGTAGGTAGTAACGTTGCAAGCAGGAGAAGGCAGACGAGGTTCTGGCAACAGACTACCAGAGTGTCAGATTTTTACTGGGGTCTGCCTGGGGCCGTGGCAGGGAAACCCCGGGTCTCGCAGCGTCGTGTCGCTGCCAGGGTCGCTGCAGAGGCTGGGGAACCCAATCGGAAACCGATCCTTGGGTTATAGGTTGGCGGCAAACTAGGACCCGGTCAACCGCCTCATTGCATGTCCCTCCCCCTTCCTCCCCCCCAGGCACGCGGTCTCCAACCCTGCAGCCCCTCGGCCTCCAGACATTCTGTGAAGCGTAAGCCAGTTGAGTACGACGGGAAGGTGGCTGGGAGTCATATGTCGCTCAATTTGAATGATTGGTGCTGGCATCTCTGCCCAGGGCTGGAGCCAAGGGAAGGAGAAGGCCATGCAGCTGGTAACAGCGCTAAAGGGCCCGCGGTGGAAGTGCTGGGGCATCTGCGGCATCCCAAACGTGCTTCTTTACACCAGCGTGGCGGAGGCTTTGGAAACACGCCGTTTCGGGCACACCACCAGGCCGAGGTATATCAGGGCCCAATTGAAGAGCGGAATCGTGAGCGTGGCGAGACACGTCACAGCTGGCGCAGGATGTGGAGGCGCTGGTAAGGAGGTTTTTTTTTTTTTTCGTACCCCCCCCCTGTTTTTGGGGGGCGGTGGAGAAGAGGATGATTGTGGTCCTGGCCCTGGTGTGTTCACGACCCTGTGGATAACCACGCCCGGTTATATGCCTAGGCCTGCTTTGTGTTTGGTGGCAGAGAGACGAGGCGGCCGGCGTAAAATATATGATAATAAAATAATTAATAATAACAATAATCAAGAATAACAATTAAAAAAACAATAATAATAATAAGTATTATCTTATAGTTACGTATATTAGTAATAATAATAACAACAAAAATAATAGTAACAACAACAACATTAATAATAATAATAATAATAAGAATAATAATAATAATAATGTATATAATAATATATAGTAAGAATAATAATAATAAAGAAAAGAAAAAGAAAATTATCTAATAAGTAAAAATCACACAGTGGGTGAGAGCAAAACAGAACTTAGGGACCAAGAGGCGCCACCGAAACACATTTAGAGCCAAGAAGGGTCGCCTTTCTTTTAAGGAAAAAACATACACCAAAGTAACCTAGTTTTTCAGCGAGAAAATTTCCTTCGGCCTGAACGGGGGTATTGATACGTCGATTTGAGGACTGGAGGCCATGCGCCTCTGACATGATGGCGAACGACATGCTCTTTGAGCACTTTCCCATTGGATAAGAGGAAAGGGGAGGAGGGAGCTGAAGGGGAGGGGAGGTTCATGGGTTACTGAGGAAGTGATGGAGGGAGTGGTAGTAGGGGTAGGGGGAACTGAAAGGGAATATGTCACACCCACCACACACACACACACACACACAAAACAACACACACACACACACAAACACACACAAAACACCACACAAAAAACACCCACACACACACAGACCCACCACATCTCTCTCTCTGTCTGTCTCTCTCTGTCTGCTGTCTTGTCGTCATAATATATATTATGGGATATATATATAATATATTATATAGATATAGAGAGAGCAGAGAGAGGGAGATATAGAGAGATGAAAGATAGAGAGAGAGAGAGAGAGAGAGAGAGAGAAGAGGAATAGAGAGATATAAGATATGATAATACACACAGCCACACACACCACAACACACAAACACACACCACACACACACACACACACACACACACCACACACACAGATATTATATACGACGAGACATAGAGAGACGAGCTAGATAGTATAAGATTACATTACAGAAGATAAGATAGAGAAGATGAAAGTTGGTAAACGCATATTATAGAGAGAGATAGAGTAGAGAGAGGGGGGTGGGGGTGGGGGGTGTGGTGGGTGTGGGGAGGGATATATAGTGATATGATAGAGAGAGAGAGAGATATATAGATAGGATAATAGAGCGAGTAGATAGAGAGAAGAGAAGGTGATAGAGAGCGACATATTATAGATAGAGAGAGAGATATATCTGAGATATAGATAGAGAGTATATATGATATATATATATAGATGCTATATATAACAGAGAGATGTCTATAGAAAGAGATGAATATGATAGATAGAGATAGATTATATCGATATATATAAGATATAGACACAATAGAGGGAGGATACATAAATAGATATATATATATATAATATGTCTAACGTAGAGTATAAGAGATAGATATAATGAATGTGGTATATAGATATAATATATATATAATAGATATATATATATATATTATATAATATATATAATATAAATATAATATATGTTATGTATATATATATATAGAAACTACATAGATTATATTATAATATAGATATATTATATCTATTCATATATATATCTATATATACAAGTATATAGGAGAAAAGAACACAAAAATTACGGAGGAAGGTCATTAGCATCATGGAGTGTGCTTCTGGCCACATAATTTTCCCCAACCGCTATCCAAAGCGGTCTCAATCACCCACAGTTCAAGCCATATGGGTTAAAACTTTATATTAATTCAACGTACCTAGCCAAAACAACCTCAATTTAGTAAAACAAGATTTTAATACCTAGAACTGGACTCCTTCTGGAAAACTTCTCGAAAAAAAAAAAAAAAAAAAAAAATTATATATATATATAGATATATATATGGATGTATTATATAGATATATATATATATAATATATTATATATATATCTTATATATATATAAGAAATATATATTATATATTTATGGATGATATTTATATATATATATATATATAGATATTATAAATAATAGCTCATATAATATATATATTATATATGTGTGTGTGTGGGTTGTGTCTGGTGTGGTGTGTGCTTAGTGTGTGTGTGTGTGCGTATGTGTGGTGTGGTGTGCGTGTGTATATATATATATAGTTTATTTTGTATATATATATAATATATATATACATATATATATATATATATTATATATATATCTATATATAGGATATGTTTCTATACATGTTAGGCATTTTGTGGAAGTATACATACAGGTATATACATTGCATATAGAGATATAGAGATAGTATAATATATATATATATAATATAATATATATATATATATATATATATATGTATGGATAATATAGAATATATATAATATATATTATAATATATATATATTAAATTTATATATCTATATTGTCATATATAATATATATATATATAGATATATAATATAGATATATATATATATTATTATATATATATATATATATGGAATATATGTTGCGTACTTGGGAGTGCTGGAGGGACAGGACGTCAGCACATCGGCAAGCGGCGTGTCAGATGTA
The DNA here is from genome assembly GCF_015228065.2 of Penaeus monodon. Lineage (NCBI taxonomy): Eukaryota > Metazoa > Arthropoda > Malacostraca > Decapoda > Penaeidae > Penaeus > Penaeus monodon. The sequence goes on along the minus strand of NC_051399.1, from coordinate 49,956,988 downwards.
AACACGCGTGGGCTGCTTGCTTTGCTGTTTCTTGAGACTCTTGTGGTGTATTTTGATCTGCCGTCTGTGGGCCTGTTGCTTCGGAGGCAGGAGGGGTCTGTAGGGCCGGAGGCAGGGGTTGTTGGGGCCGAATCCGTCGCTGCCGCCACTGTAAACGATGGCGAATGAGCGGAGGTGCAGGACAAGTCGCGGTTATGGCACTATGAGGAAATCTGGGCAGCGGCAAAGGTGAAACAGACCTCTGCTTGTTTTGTAGAATATATTGTAATGGAGAGGATGGTACAGCTGACGGGACAGAGGTTCAGTCCGGTCAGCGTGCTGTAGGCTGTCTGTCTGTCGCTCGCGGGCGACCCTTTTATACAGATTGAACTAGGAAACTCACCGGGGTGCGATGTACTAGGAAGTATGGAGGGAGGATGTGATCGGGTAAACGGGGGACGGCGTCAGGAGGCGGGAGGCCTGCGGATGTGCGTCCGTGTCATGTCTAGAAGGGTGTGAGTAGTAAGGGCTTAGGGTTCATGTATTAGATATATATATTAGTGTGAGGTGAAAATAGGGCCATATGTGGACTAGGTATAAACCACATATAATAATATACTATATATATATATATTATATTATATATATAATATATATATATAATATATATATATAATATGGATGAATATATATATATAATATATTATAATATATATATAGTAGGTATAAAGAGATATATAGTATATATATATATATATAGATATATAAACTATATATAATTATAGAAAGATAATATATATATTATGTATGTGTGTATAGTATGATATAATACTATATAGTATATATGTAATATATATATATATAGATAGATAGAGTATAGATACTGAATTATATATATATATGTATATTATATAATTAAATATACATATAATATATATAATAGAGATATAGATAATATATATATATATATATATATATATATGGAGTTATGTGTGTTTGTACATTTTGTGTGTGTGTGTGTGTGGGAGTGTGTATAGATATATATATTATATATATATATATATATATATTATATATATATATATATTATATATATAATATCTATATATATATATATACAGATATCTATATATGTAATAAATTTATTTATATAGGTGTCTCTCATATTATATCTGCATATTCATGAATATCTGAATAGATTGGATGTCCCTTCCACCACTCAGAAATGCATTAAAATAAGTAAATACAAATAAAGGAAAATAAAAAACAGAAGTAAAGATCGTTTCTCAGCAGCATTCTAAAATCCTTATAATCTAACATAAACTAATAGGTAAAGGTTAAAAGAAGGCGCGCGCGAGTGCATGTGTATGTGCGTCTGCGTGGGTTTATATGGCCAGTAGACATTAAAAGCAAGAAACA
>NC_051399.1:49948090-49950590 GCF_015228065.2 Penaeus monodon | reverse complement strand
AATGACAGCGCCACCATGACGAGACCGGAAGATAAAAGATGGCCGAGGCCCCATCAGCCTAAGTGAGTCTATTCTCCAGAGTCCCTGTTAACCCCCCTCTCCTCCCCCTCCCCCTCCTCTCCCCCCTCCCCAGCCCGTCTCTACCTGTTCTTTCTTTCTCGTTTCACCTGCTTATCTTTCGTTTTCGATCTGCTCGTTTCTCCTTCGTTCCCGTTTGCGGTCTCTCCTTTTTGTTTCGTACTTCTTTTGCTTTCTTGTTTTGTCTGGTAATTTTTTGTTCCTTTTCTTTCTCGTTTGCCGTATTGCTCCTTTGTTTTTTTCATGTGCTTCTCTCATCTTCCCGATTTACTTGCGTTTCTTTTTTTCGTCAGTCTCTTCCTCTTTTGTTTTCATGTTTGTTTCCTATCACTTTTCAACTTTTTCTCTTTCTTACAATGTTTATTCCTATTTCTTATTCCTTTAACGTTTGAATAGTTTAGCAGATTCTTTCTTGCTGAAACTCAACCATATTACCGTTGTTTCTAACCAGGTATTGTATTTCCTTCCACATTCTTCTTTTGTTATCAGGATCACTATTTTTTATCATCAATCTTTTTCTTGATTACAAACGCACACACACACACACACACACACACACACACACACACACACACACACACACACACACACACCACACCCAAACACGCGCGCGCGCGCGCGCAACGCACGCAACACAACACACACGGCAATACACACAGAACACCCACCACACAAACACACACCCACACACACAACATACACCACACACACACACACACACACACACACACACCACACACACAAACAGCATACCACACACCACACACAAAACATATAATATAAATATAGCATTAATATATATATATATTATGGTATTATAGATATAGAGATATTATATATATACATGTATAGAGTAGGAAGAAGCGAAAAAAAAAAAAAATAAAAAGCGGAAAATATCAAAAAAGGAAAAGGCCCCAAGGGAGAAAATTTAAAATAACAACTAAAAATGAAGCAAAAAAACAAAGTGAATAATATAGAAATGTAGCATGGAGGCGCGAGCGAGGTGACTGAACGTGTTTCGACATGAACTCGTGTTCAACACCCTGTGATTTGTCAGATACCAGCAAAATATACGCTAAAAAAATTTCATTTCAGGGTCGTTTGGAAAATTTTACGAAGGAACAAAATTATGATAAAACTGAAGGGTGGAGAGAGAAGAAAAAGTAATTTATAGGAGGCTTTCCCGGGGTGGCATTGTAGATTTGAAAAATTTAAAATTTTTCTTCTTTTTTCCCTTTTGACAGTGATGAAAAATTTTAAAGAACAAAATACAACCTCAGTTATCAATTTGAAAAAGATCCTTGGAAAATTGAAAATGATTTTGTATGCAAAAAATTTGAAAAATAAAAATTATGTAAAATGAAAAAAAAAAAAATATGATAATTACACTTTAAAAATATTATCACCACACACACACCCCCATCATCATACTAAATCATACATCATCATCATCCCTTTCATCCATATCATCTCATCATCATATCACAAATCCTATCATCATCATCATCATCATCATCACATTTTTCTCCTCCTCGCTACAAACTAAAAGAAGTATTTTATGAAATCAACTTTTTGGGCAGACTTGCGAACACTTAATAATAAGTTTACAAAAGCATACGGAAGAAGCAGAACCCCACCGGTAGTTGTCTTGGGATTTTCCGTTTTCATCTTTTTGATGCAATTTGTAATAAAAAATCATTATCATGTATTTGTATTGATATATGAATCTACTTTCTTTTGATATTCTACTGAATTGATTGCATATCGTTATCATGAGTATGTGTGCTGTTACTGTTATATTAGAAAGGCTCTCATCTACAAGACCGCAAACCTACACCTGCGAATGTAGCAGAACCTACACCTTTATATGCACTCCTGCGCAGAGCAGGGTAAGCAGGCAAAGGGAGAGGGGCCATCAAAGGCGTTTCCCTTTCCCGTGTGCTATTGAAAAGGGGACAGGAGACACAACAAGTTGGGAAAAGGCTTTTTTCCTTTTTCTCTATCTCGTCCGATCTATCCCCTTTCTCTTCTTACTCCTGCCCTTCTCAATTTTTTATTTTTCACTTTTCCTCTTTCTTATTTTAAAAAAAAAGAAAACCCAAAACCCAAAGCAAAAAGTCGAGTGTCGATTCCAGGGGGAGGGGCTTTATATAACACTATGCAGGATACAATTTCGATGGCTTTTACCGACATGGCGAAGCCGAGGGTAAAGGTGATGGACTTAGGCTTGTGGGTAAGCAGGTTTGGTTTTGGTAAAAAGGAAAGGGAATTTTTTTTCAGTGTCTTCAACCCCTTTTTTCGGGCTGCTTAAGGGTGTGCGTGTTTTTTATCGTATTTGTGTCTTTGCTTTTTGTAAGTGTCTTTGTTGTGTAGGGGCATTTTTCATGTTTTGCGCATAGTGCTTTTGTGTCTACCCGTGCGT
>NC_051399.1:49937318-49940490 GCF_015228065.2 Penaeus monodon | reverse complement strand
GCGAGGGAAACTTTCGAAATGGACTCTCTTCCTTTACCGCCAGTCTCCCTTTTGTTTCTCGGCTCTCTCTCTCTCTTTCTTTCTCTCCCCCCTTTCTCTCTCGCCGTACGTTCTGCGTCTGCACATCTGTTAGTTCGATTTTCTCGCTATCTGTAGATTTATCTGTGTCTTTTCTTTGGCCGACTCTCTTTTTCTCAAACCCTCCTTTCTCTCTCTCTCTCTCTCTCTGCCACACACGCACACACACATATTCTCTCTCTCTCTCTCTCTCTGCCACACACACACACATACTCTCTCTCTCTCTCTCTCTCTCTCTCTCTCTCTCTCTCTCTCTCTCTCTCTCTCTCTTCCTCTCACTCTCAAAGTTTCCCTCAATTGTGCATTTTCCATATTCACAGGCTGTAATAATAATAATAATAATAATAATAATAGTAATAATAATAACAATAATAATAATAAAAATAATTAAATAATAATAATAATAAAACAGATTTATATACATTCATAAGGGAACAAATTATCTCATGATTTATGTGGATAAAAACACACACACACTAGCACGCGCATGCACACGCACTCTTGCATTCACATACGTGCGTATGCACATACACACAGATGCATAAAAAAAACACATACAGAAGCACCTCCACACACACACACCTAGAGAATCCGCAGCCGCCCATACAACCACCCACGCCCACCTCTCTGAACCGCAGCCGCCCACACAAACACGCCCGCCCACTTCTCTGAACCGCGGCCGCCCACAGAGACAGCGCGCGGAGGCCCTTCGCCGGAAAACTTGTTATTGATATCTATCGTTCTTGTCGGCCAAAAGTTACGGGCCTTTTTCTCGCTTTCCTTTCTTCTCGATTTTTTAACCGTAGTTGCTGATTGCGGTGCAGATTCTTCTTGTCCTTGTTTTTGAGCCTCGACTCTTTTTCTCGCTTATATTTTTCCTTTCCTTCTTCATCTTCTTCTTTATCACTTTCTAATCTCTTTTGTTTACCATCTACTTGTTCTTGCTTTTCTTATTCCTGTTTCTCTTTCTTTTCTTCCAATTCTTCTTATTCTTTTTGTGTTCCTGTTTTCCTTGTTTGTTTTTGTTGCTGTTGTTGTTGTTACTGTGGCCTTCTTCAGTGTCTTTTCCCTCATCCTTTTATTATTATTTCATAATAATAATAATTATTATCATTATTATTATTATTGTTATTATTATTATTATTATTATTATTATTATTATTATTATTATTATTATTATTATTATTATTATTATTATTATTATTATTATTATTATTATATTATTATTATTATTATTATTATTATTATTATTATTATTATTATTTTATTATTATTATTATTGCCATGATGATCATCATTATCATTATCCATCCATTATAACATCATTGTTATTATTATCATTATTATAATCATTATTATTATTATCATTATTATTGTTGTTGTTGTAATAATAATAATAATAATAATAACAATAATAATAATAATAATGATAATAATAATAATAATAATAATAATAATAATAATTATTATTATTATTATTATTATTATTATTATTATTATTGTTATTATCGTTGTTGTTGTTGTAGTTGTTGTAGTTATAATAGAAATGATAATGATAATAATAATCATTATTATCTTTATTATTATAATGATAATAATAATAATAATAATTATTATTATTATTATATCATTATTATTATTATTATTATTATCATTTTTATTATTATTATCATTATTGTCATTATTATTATTATTATTATTATTATTATTATTATTATTATTATTATTATTATTATTATTATTATTATCATTATTATTATCATTATTATTATTATTACTATTACAAATAATTGTATATTAACATTGTAATATATGTTATTTTTATTATCATTATTGTTTTTATTACGATATTTATTATTATTATTATTATCTCCATTATTACTATTAGTAGTAGTTGTTGTTGTTATAGTATCATCATCATAACTATAATCATTATTATTACTACTATTGATATCACTAATATTATTATCATTATTATCAATATCAATATTACTATCACTATTATTACTATTATCATCATTATTATTATTATCATAATTATCATTATTGTTATTATTATTATATTATTATTATTATTACTATTATTATTATTATAATTATAATTATCATTAATATCATTATTATCATCAAATAGTAGTTATTACTATTATAAACGTTGTTCTTGTTATTACCATAATTACTCTTATTATTCTTATTATTGTTATAGTATTGTTGTGATAAGAAAAATTATATTAATCATTACGAAAGCCACAAAAGAAGTTCAATAATGATTATAATGGTAATGATAAAAATAATGATAATGCAACAGAAGCAGCATACTACTACTATTACTTCTAGTAGTAATCCTTATTATTATCATATCATGATAATCATGATGATAACAGTGATATCAAAAATGATAATATTAATATTTTTTATGATCATCATAACAATAATAATCAAAATGATGATGATAGTAATTATGATATCGATAATAATGGTAATGATAATGATAATACAACAACAAAAGCAAAAACAACAACAACAACATCAACAGCAACAACAACAACAAAAACAATAATAATAATGATGATGAAAATAATAATAATAAAAGTTCTTCAGCTGTTGTAATATTTATTTCAACCTGAAATATTATAAATGTAAATAACACAAGTCTTGAGATTATCCTCATATAGGTCTTTTAAAGAAATAATTCTTAAAGTATCGTAATGCAATTATACAAATCTTGCTACTGTTACATTTCCCCTCCTACATTTTTTCTTAACCTCCCTCCACGGATAGTCATGTAGATAATAAATGTGCAGAAATGTAGTATCCTAGAAGAAGAATGAGAAAAATATTAATAGTAATAATCCTGATAATAGTTAAGGAAATAAAAATTATAATAACAATGATTGTAATGGTAATAATAATAATATCAATAATAATGATAATGAAGAGGATGATGATTATGATAATCATAATAATAATAATAAATATAATAATAATATCAATAACGTCATAATAACATTAATAATGATAACGATAGCAACAACAACAATAATAACAATAATGATAATAAAAGTAATAATAAAAATAAGATAATAATAATATG
>NC_051399.1:49919818-49929818 GCF_015228065.2 Penaeus monodon | reverse complement strand
ACAACCCTGGGGGGAGGAGACCTTGGGGAGTCCAGGAGATCATGGCTTGGCAGCTCGACGAAACCTTTTGCGAGGAAATTTGAGATGGGCCGTGTGCCTGCCTGGAACTGCCTCGGGGTCTCGTGTGGAAGCGAAGGGGGGATGCGGCCATGCACCCCGCCGGCGTTTTGCCCCTTATGAGTTATGAATAATGTATATTAATATATATATATTTTATATATAAAATAAAAAAATATATATATATAAATTAATTATATATATAATATATATATATTATATGTCCTGGAATATTAAAAAAAATATATATATTTTATTTTTATATATATATATATATATATATATATAATATTATTTTATAATATATATAGTTATGTATATGTGAATTTAAAAATAATATATATATAATTTTATATATTAAAATATTTTATAATAATATATATATATATATTTTATAATATATAAAAAAAAAAAATTAAAAAAAAAAAAAATAAAAAAAAATTTTTATAAATATTTATAATATAAAGATTTTTGGATAAATTTTATTATATTTAATATATATATTATTACTTATATAATATATATATATTAATTTTAAATAAATTTTTTTTTATAATTATATAATATTATTATATATATATAATATATAAATTTAATAATAACCCATATATATATAAAAATTATACTAAAATATAATATTTATATTTTAATATATGAATGTTTTTATATATATTCTAATTTTAATAAAAATAATATATTTATTTTTTAAAATATATATATTATATATATATATACATAATTATTCTAATTTTTTAATAAATTTTATATATATATTATATATATAATTTATATATATATATATATATATATATATTTTTATATATATTTATTAATTTTATTTTTAAAAACTTAAAAATTTAAAAAAATTAAAAAATTAATAAATTAATTTTAAAAAAAATAAATTTATATATATAATATAATTAAGATTTTTTATAGATATATATATATATTATATATATATAATATATAATAATATATATTATATTATTTAAAATATTTTATATATTTATTTTTTTTATTTTTTTTTTTTTATTTTTATTTTTTTTTTAGGGGGTTTGTTGGTTTTTTTATTATTTATGTATTTTATTTTAAGTAATTATATTAAATGTTATTATATATATATATAAAAAAAATAATATATATATATTTTTTATAATTTGTGGTTGGGGTTATTTTTATTTTTTTTTTATTTTTTTTTTTTTATTATTTATTAAAATTTTTATATATATATATTTTTATTTATATGTAATTTATATTACTACCCATTTTTTTATATTTTTATATTTAATATATATAAAAAATATATTTATATATTTATATTATTATTATTTATTAAAATTAAAATATATAAAATTTATATATATATATATTAAAAAATATTTATATATTTTTATTATATTAATAAAAAATTATAAAATTTTTTTTTTTTATATATATATAATATATATTATATTATTAAATTATATGCATATATGTTTTCCCCTATTTTATTATATATATAATATATAATTATATATATTTATAATAATATATTATATATTTAAAATATAATATTATTATATATATATAATATATATATTAAAATATATTTTATTTAATTTAATGCGTTGTTTGTTTGGGTTGTTTTAATTTTGTTTTTGGTTTTTGGTATTGTTGTTATTTTGAGTAGATATATTAAATGTATTTTATGCATATGAGATATATATATATATAATAATAAATATTATATAATATATATATAATTATATTTGTTTTTGTTGTTTTTTTTTTTTGTTTTTTTGTTTGTCTGTGTGTTATGTGTGGGTGTTTTGGTGTGTTTTGTTTTGGGGGTGTGTGTGTGGTGTGTGGTGTGTGTGTATGTGTGTGGGTTGTTGTATATGTATAATTTTTGTATGTTGATGATGAAGTTTTTGATAAATATATATTTAATTTTAATATATAATATATATATATATTAATAATTTTTTAAAATATATATATATATTATTTTTTTTTTTTTTTTTTCTTTTTCTTTTATTTTTTCTTTTTATTTTATTTATTTTTTTTTTTTTTTTTTTTTTTTTTTATTTTTTATTAATTTATTTTTTTTTGTTTTGTTTGTTGTTGGGTTTGTTTATTATAAACATTTGATTTTATATATAATTAATATATATATAATATTTTAATTATTTATAATATTATTAAAATTATTTTAAAATTAAATATTTATATTTTATATATAATATATAAATATTATTATTTTAAAATTCAAAACTATTTTATCTATTTATTATATATATATTTTATATTATTATATATATATATATAAAATTATATTAAAAATAAAAATATATTTTAAAATATATATATATATATATTTATATATATATATATAAATTATATAATAAATTTTTTCCCCCCCCCCCCGAAAAATAACAAAAAAAAAAACCCAAAAACCCCCCCCAAAAAAAAAAAAAAATTTTTATATATATTATATAATAATAAAATATATATAATTTAAATATAATTTTTAATCTATATTTAAATTTTTTTTTATTGTTTATATATATTATATATAAAATAAAATTATATATATATATATAATATATTTTTATATATATAATAATATATATATATATAATTTTTAAAAAAAAAATAAAAAATTTTTATAATATAATATTTAATAATAATATATATTATATATTTGGGAAAAAAATATATAATATATATATTTTATTTTAAATAATATATTTTATAAAAAATATATATATATTTTAAAATTTTTTAAAAAAATTTTTTTTAAATTTTATAAAAAATATATATATATAATATAATATATATATATTTTTTTTTTAAATTATAATCTATATAAATAATAATATAAATTATAAATATAATTTTTAATAATAATTTAAAAATTAAAAAAATTAAATAATATTTAAATAATAATTTTTTAAAACAAAAAAATTTAAAGAAAAAAAAAAAAAAAAAAAAAAATTTACCAAAAAAAAAAAAAATTTTTTAAAATTTTTTTTTAAAAAAAAAAAAAAAAAATAAAAAAAAAAATAAAACAAAAAAATATATATTTTATATTCTATAAAAAATTATATATAATATTAATATTTTTAATATATACTCTTTAATTTTTCATTCATAATTAAAAAACTTTATAATACTAAAAAAAAAAATAAAAACAAAAAAAAAATTTTAAAACAAAAAAAATTTAAAACAAAATATATATTTTTTAATATTATAAATTTTATAAATTTTTAATTTTTTTTATTTTTTTTTATATTTTTATTATTCCCCTTTTTTTTTAAAATAAAATTTTTTTTTTTTTTTTTTTTTTAAAACCAAACCCTCGCATCATCCTTTTTCCCCAAAAAAAAGGTCCCCCAACCACACACCAAACCTCCCCCCCCAACCCACCCCCCCCCAAAAACCCCCCCCAAAAAATTTTATTTTTTTTTTTTTTCTTATTTTTTTTTTTTTTCTTTTTTTTGTTTTCTTCTTTTAATTTTTTTTTTTTTTTTTTTTAAAAAAAAAAAAACCCCCCCCCCCTTTTTTTTTTTTCTTTTTTTTTTTCTTTTTTTTTATTTATTGTATTTTTTTAAAATATTCCCTTTTTTTTATATTTCTTTAAAAACTTTGCTTTATTATTTATTTTTTTTTTTTTAAAAATCTTTAAAATATTTATATTTTAAAATTCCTTTCTTTTTTAATTTTCTTTTATATAATTTTTTTAAAATATATTATATATATATTTTTTTTAATTTAAAATTTTAAAATTTTTTTTATATTTTTATTTAATTTTATATATTATTCTCTTAAAATTATTTATATATATAATATTTTAAATATTTTATTTTTAAATTTTTTATCTATTTTTAAATTTTTTTTTCCTAACTTTTCTTTTTTAATTTTTTTTATTTTTTTCTCTTTTCCCTTCTTCAATTTTTTTTTTTTTTTTTTTTTTTTTTTTTTTTTTTTTTTTTTTTTTCCCCCCTTTTTCTTTTTTTTATTTTTTTTTTTTTTTTATTTTACTTTTATTTTTTTTTTTTTCTTTTTCTCTCCAGGGGGGCCCAAAACCCCCCCTTTTTTCCGTTTTCCCCCTTCGTTTCCCCCCAATCCCCCCCCTCCCGGCCCCGGCCCGGCCCAAATCCTTTTTCCTCCAAAGCCCCCGAGTCCCAAAAGCCGATCTCCGGGAAAACGCCCATCCCCCTCCCCCAGGGGTTCGCGAGGCCCAACCTGATCCCAGGCCCCCCCGGGGGGGCACAGGTGCCTTGCGAGGGCACCGGGTTTTTGAAAGGTCGCCCCTTTGAGCCAGGGGAAACCGGGTTTTTGGGCACTGGTTGCCAACGTCCCCATTTTTCCGGGCCGGGGGATTTTTAAAAAAAAGGCTAACCCAGCTCCGGCAGGTATTTTCCCGTTTCCCAAGGCAAACTAAGACAACCCTGGGCCCCCAGTTGGGCCCTTTTGCAAAGGAGACTTTCCCAAAAACGGTCTTGTGAGATTCAGGCTCCTTTTGAAACCAGTCATGTTTTCCGGTTGCCCCCCCCAAAATGGGCACGCTCCGGTTTGAAAACCCAAAAACCAAGTTGCCGCAAAAGGATAAACGGTTTCCCCAAGGGGCCCCCAAAGCCGAAACGTTTTTTCCAAAGCCCCAGTTTAGGGGCTTGGCCTCATTGGGTTGCTCAAAAACCCCCACAAGGCGCCAAGACTCGTAGGTGCATCGTGGGAAAAGTCAAGGCTGAGACCTTAAATTGCCTAGTGTTGCTCCACCCCGACTTTGGCTATAGCTCTCCCTTTCCGCCCATCAAGTTTGGAACTGGGGGCAAAGGGCCAGCCTCCTCACCCCCGACTTAAAAGGGAAGAAATTCGAATACCCCCCCCACACTTTACAGCCTTTCGTACCGTTAAAAGGCTTGCTATCAGGCCAAAAATCTGTTCGGAATTCCCCCGAGCCTCAGGGGTCCCCATAGCGTTCCCCAGCCCGAGCAAACGCCTTTTGAGGTCGATGTAGGCTGCAAGCAACCCCCGACCAAAATCAAGACGGCGTTTTCCCAATTATTCGAAGCGCTAGTATAGGGTCTTTGTGGATTGCCAGGATAAATCCAGACTGCTCTGGTCTTGGTGCCCCAGTAGGTGGTTTTTCGGATCCGATTTAGAAGAATGTGGGCGAGAAACCTGCCCGGTATGCGGACAGTGTAATGCCACGGTAGTTGCTACAGCCCATCATCCCTTTCCCCCCCTTTCCGAAGGGATGACCACCGGGCCCCCCAGCAGGTCGGGAAAGGTACCAGAACTGCCCAAAAAGGCGTCAGGCTTATGCAGGGCCCCCCCGCCATTTTCACCCCCAGCCTTTTTCAGCAGCGGGGTTCACATATGCCCCGCAGCTTTTCCCACTCTTCAGTTTGGGAAAACGCCAGCCTAACCCTTTTAGGGGGGAGGGTTTTTTCCATGGGTGGGGGCCGGCCAGGCACTGCGACTCGCTTGCACCAAAACTAACGTTGGAGGGGCCCCTGGGACAACTGTTCAAAATACTCAGCCCAAATTCACGAACCCCCAAAAGATCGAGAGATCCCCTCCATATATATATATATTAAAAATATAATATATATATATATATATAATATATATTATATATATATATTTTTACATATGTATTATTATATATTTTATTATATATATATATTATATATATATTAAAAATTAAAATATGTAAATATATATATATATACATATAAAAAATAAAAATATTATATAATATATAATAAAATATATTAAATTTTTAATGTTATATAATAAATATATATATAATATATATATATAAAACTTATAATTATATTTTTTATTTTAATATTAATATTTTATTAAAATTATATATATTATATATATAATTAAAAAATAGTATATATATAATTATATATATATATTTATATTAATTAATATAAAATAGATATAAATATATATAATATATATATTATATATAAAAAAAAAAAAAAAAAAATATTATTAAAATTATATTAAAAAATATATATATTATATAATATATATTATATAAAATATATTTTTAATATACACACACACACAACCCCACACCACACAACACACAATATATATATATATATTATAATTAATTATATATATTATAAATTATATTTGTGGTTTTGGGTTTTTGTGGGTGGTGTGTGTGTGTTTGTGGTGGTGGGTGTTTTGTGTTTTTGTGGTGTGTTGTGTGTGGGGTGTGGTTGTGTGTGTGTGTGGTTTTTTTTTGATATATATTATCAAATACATTAGTAGTGCGTGTGTGTGGGTGTATGTTGCATTACAGAAAACAAGGGGGAGCAAGCGAAGAGGGAGAAAAGGGGGAGGAAGGGGAAGGAGGAGACGGGAAAGAAGGTAAAAGCAGGAAGGGAATGCCTCCTCGCATCACTGTCATGTTACTTGAGTTAGCTGACAAGATAATGGGCTATGAAAAGTGTTTTATTTCGGTTTATTTTATATATTTCTCTTTTTTATTACCCGCTCTATTATGCCTCCCGAAGGAAGTTTCACGCACCAGGACACCAACCATCTCCGTTTAGGGGCAGGGTAGGGGTGTCGCCCTCTCTTTCCCTCTCCTCTCTCCCTCCTTTTCCTTCTTTCTCGTATCTCGTCTGCTCTCAGTAACCCTCTCCTCTTGCTGGTCCTCATACTTTCCTGTCCCTTTAACTCTTTTATTTTTTTTCTTTTCCCAATCCTCTCTTCTCCCTTGAATACTTCTGCTCATCCCTTCTCCTTTTTATATTCCTCTCTCCCCTTTCGCCTCCTTCCTCCTCCCTTTGTTTTCTCATCTTTCCTCTTCATTTTTCTCCATTATCCCATGAATCGCCTTTTCTCTATCGATTTTTCCCCTTTTTCCTTCGGCCTTCCACCCTCCCCCCATCCCCTATTCACTCCTCACCCCCAACCCCTTCACAGCTCCCCATTTTCCCACTCCTTTTCTCCTCATCCCCTTTCTTGTCCTCCCTCCGCTCTCCCCATCCCCACTCTCCCATCATTCAACCCATTTCACTTCCTGTATTCCCACCCCATTCTTAGCCCCGCTGTCTTACCTATTCTTTATCTTCTTCCCCTTTTTTCTTTTCTTTATCCTTTTTCCCGTCCTCCTCCTCCACCTGCCCCTCCCCACTTCTAACTGCCTCTCATCCCTCTTTCGCTAACTCCACCCCTCCACTCCACTTCCCAACTCCCCTCCACTCCCCTTCTCAACCTCCTCCACCCCTCCACTCTCCTCTGTCCCCCTCACCCCCGCCCCCGGCCCGAGCAACGGTATCGCACGGCCCTTGAGATCCTTTTGGAGGAGCGACGGAGTTCCTCGCTCTCCTTCCCCTAACTCGTAACTCCTTAAGTGGCTCAAAGGATGTGTTATTTTTCTCTTGTCCTTCTTTTCTCCTTTCTTTCTTAAATGTTTAAAAAATAAGGATTAAGGGCTATAGGTGGGAGTAGGAGGAGATGGGTAGGAGGAAGGAAAGGAAGGGAGAGCGGGTGGGAAGGAAAGGCAGGAAGGAAGGGGACGAAGAAGAAGAAGCAGAACTAAGAAAACTAAAGGCGTTCTGAAAATGATGATATAATGAAAATAGCTGAAAATAAACGCAGCGAAATAAATAAGCGAAAATAAGATAAGGGCGAGAGAGAGAGAGAGAGAGAGAGAGAGAGAGAGAGAAGAGAGAGAGGAGAGGGAGAGAGAGAGAGAGAGAGAGAGAGAGGGGAGAGAGAGGAGGGAGAGAGGAGGGAGAGAGAGAGAGAGAGAGAGAGAGAGAGAGAGAGAGAGAGAGAGAGAGAGAGAGAGAGAGAGAGAGAGAGAAAAGAAATTCTTAGAGGTTACGTAAAGGTCGAATATTTTTTTTCTTCGCTCAACTTTAAGTTTTTCCATTAACGCAAATGTAACCCCAGGAACTTAGTTTTGGCGACTTTTAAGATTTTTTTTCCAACCCTCCCGCACACAAAACACAAAGTGTTAAATATTTTGCGTTGTGGAAGTTTTGAGAGTCTGAGTCCTATATATGTAAGACACACCTGTTCTGTCTCGGGGACTATGAAGCGGTATTTCACTTTTTCACATGCAAACTCGAACAAAGCTCAAATTAGTCTTACACAGCCTAACCCATTCCCATGAAGAAGGTGATTTTACACACAAAAAAAAACAGAAGCAGAGCACGTTAAATTAATATGAAATAGAAGAAACATGAATCAAAATTATTCATATCGTGGCTCCATCAGGTCAGGAAATAAGCATGACTCTTAGACACATGTTTGTTTACGTTTCGGCAAAATCTTCTCAATTGTTTGTCTCATATTGTTTAGGGTTCTGAATATTGTATTTTTCCTTCTTCAGTATTTTTAAGGTACCGACTAATCCAATGCATTCCTATTAGGTTCTCATAAACGAATTATATGTATGTGTAATTCGATGTTTTGAGCAATTTACGATTATCAGCTTTAAAAGAGAGAGAGAGAGAGAGAGAGAGAGAGAGGGAGGGAGGGAGGAGGGAGGGAGAGAAGGAGAGAGAGAGAGAGAGAGAGAGAGAGGGGAGAGAGAGAGAGAGAAGGGAGAGAGAGGGAGAGAGAGAGAGAGAGAGAGAGAGAGAGAGAGAGAGAGGAGAGAAGAGAGAAAAAGAAAATATATATTATATATACACACAAACACACACACAAAATACACACAAACAACACCCCACACACACACACACACACAACACACACCCACGGGGCCCAAACCACACACACACACAAACACACACACAACACACACAAACACACACAAAAACACACACACAAACACACACGCACACACACGCACACACACACAGGAATAGACAGATGAATGAAGAGAAAGAAATATTCAGAAAAAATTATGAAATTATATATAAAAAAAATAACATGTTCCAGAGAAATGCCAACAGATAGATGTAACCATATCAGACTGGAAGAATCAAGTCTATTTCCATCTCTAATCAAGAAGGAAATATACAGCGGGGGAAAAGTGTGTTTGACATTCTAATTTGAATGTATGTCCCTGTAAATTTGTGTGTATGTAAAAATGCGTTTATGAATGAAATTGTTTGTTTTTGTATATCTTACTTTTGTGAGTGAATGGCGGGCAACAAATTATTTCAACATGATGGGATATTATGTACAGAGAAGGAGGGAAGAGGGACAGAGAGAGAGAGAGAGAGGAGGAGAGAGAGAGAGGAAGGGGAAAAGAGAGAGAGGGGGAGAGAAATAGAGAGAGAGAGAGAGAGAAGACGATGAGGGAGTAATAGACATTTACAGGAACGACCATTCCCCATTCTTTGTCTCCTCTACCCTAATTACTCCCCTGCCTCCAGGTAACCCCCCGCTCTCTTACTTCCCACTCTCTTCCCGCATCCCATTTCTCACCTCACCTCTGCATCCCTCCTGCCTTTCTTTCCTTCATCCTGCTTTCCCCCCACTTCACCTATCAACCTCCCTCGCATTTCCCCATCCAACTCAAGGCCCTCCTCCCCATCTCCATCTCCTTTCCTCTCAAACCCTTCTTTCAACCTCCCACTCATCTCCCCATCTCCCTCTCACCCCCCAACATCCCCCTCCACAGCCTTTTCTCACAGCCCGAAGAACGCCGTTTTATTTTTTGAAATCTTACATTTCCCTCGACGTCTGTCACGCAGCGAGACAGCACCAATTACGGCGTGTCTGCCTCGCGCCCCGACGCAGCCGCTTTGTGTGCGAGTTTTTCTTCGCCTAGTATTTTTCCCTCTTTTTTACCATTAATATCAAGATAATTTTCATCCAAATTTTTAACATTATTTTCATTTTACCTTTTTTTATTTTTTTTAACTTTTAATTTTAATTGTCCTTTTATTTTTATTTGTTTTTCATTATTCATAATTTTCAAACAAATTTTTTTTCTTAAAATTTTTATATTATCATTAATTGT
>NC_051399.1:49901223-49919718 GCF_015228065.2 Penaeus monodon | reverse complement strand
AAACATGAGAGAGAAAAGCCTTGATCAAAGAAATGCTCAGAACAGAACTATCTGGAGTAGACTCATAAAAAACATATACATGTATATATAAAGGTACATATATACAAATACACATACATAGATATATGTATATATATTTATGTATATATGTATATATATAAATATATATATATATATATATATATATATATATGTATATATATATATAAAATATATTATATATATATATATATATAAAATTTATATATATATATGTATATATATATATATACATATATATATTATATATTATATATTATATATATATTTTATATATATATATATATTATATATATTATATGCACACACACGAATAGAAGCAGTAAAGGCGTAATAATAATAACAATACGATAATGGAAGGTAATCTGGATGATGATGGCATTAACCAAAAGCAAAAATAGAGAAGAAAGTAAATTCGACATCAACGGACAATATCTTTAATGAGAAAAATGCAGGTTCTCTTCCTCCTTTAAAAACTCCAAACCTCCGAAGCAGCTCCTTGAAGCCCGAGGAGGGAAACTGGGCCTCCAAACAACCGGTGATTAATTTGTAGCGACGCGACCAGGCAGCCATTCGGAAAGGGTCTGGTAGGGTCGAAAGGGATGGGGCGGGTTAGGGGAGAGGGTAGGGAAGGGGGAAAGAGAAGGGGGTTAGAGAAGAGGAATCTTTTCGTAAGGAGGCTCGAAGCTTCGAAGAAGCCCAGGAAGAGGAATATTAGAAAAAAAGAATGAGGAAGGATCCAAGGAAGAAGAAAAAGAGGAGAAAAAAAAAAGGCTGTAATGAAAATGAGGATGAGAGAAAATAAAAGGACAGACAAGGAAAAAGACTTTCAATACATGAAGGTGCAGGAGAGGAAGAGGTCTGGAGGAAAAAAATGATGGCAGTCGACATAACAAGGTGATTGTTATCGGTAATAATAGTGATATGTTCTCAACCATAAACAGCAATAATAATAATAATAATAATAATAACAGTGATGATGATAATAATAATAATAATAATAATAATAATAATAATAATAATAATAATAATGATAATAATAACAATAAAATAAATGATGATTATAATAATGATAATTACAATCATGATAATTATACTAATAATAACAAACCGATACGATAATGATATTGTATTTATTATTATGATAATGGCAACATCAGTAACGATCAAGGTGAGGATAACAAATAATGATAATTGTAACCCTTTTTGGTTTTGGATGACTAAATATAAAAATAATGAAACAGAGTAACTAATTCTAACGAGGGTGTATTTCCTTTTTTTTTCTAGCTGCGAGGATCCCTCTGGCAAATCGCCAAGCTGGGGGGCCCATTCCATCCCGACTTATTCAGTCAGTTTTACCCAAGCTTCAAATTCTTGGCTATCCCACAGGCCTCCTTCCCCTAGGATGTCTTCGGAAAAAAAAACTTGACGGGCAGGATAGTCCTCAAGGAATCGAACCAAGAATGATCTAAGTTTCCAGTCCTGGAAGCGTAAAAAACCCGGTCCTGGGCATTCTGAATGGGTTTAGACATTGAAATTCACGGTCTTGATCCGGTGCTAGGACCCCAAACCATTTACTGACATCTTGGTCTGATAAACAAAAGTCATGCCCACACTATCAAGATATAGAAAACTATGCGACTTCGTGTCTTCCCTGCAAATTATACCACTATTAAGTTCTGCTAGCAGACCCCAAAATCCTGGATCTCGGCGTTGGTCCCAAAGAGTCCTCTAGGCCCATGGGCTTCGTCTCACTGCTAAGTGTATCTAGAGTTTTTCACTAGAGGCCACTGCCCCTAACCCAGCATTGTGCATTCCCCCTGGAAGACAGCTTTACTCAATATCCAGCCTATAAAGTGTTAAACGTATTGGCGCCGGTGGACCATAGCTTCTTACTCAGGACTTCCTTCCACTCTCAGATCCTCAACATTTAGCCAGGGTCCACACCGTCACTCGAGGTAAGTCACTGCAGAAGTCTTGATGGGGGTGAGGCATGACCTGACAGGGAGGCATACCCATTGCTGGCACATTGTTGTGCTAGCCCAGCCAGGGTAACGAGTGAGAAAGTATATAAGCACTTAGACTATCGTAGTTCCTCGAGCCAGACTCGTACCTCGTTCTCGAACCTTCGCAGCCGCTTACACCTGTGTTAGGCATTAATTTCGATGATGATCATAATGGTAATAATGATTTAATCATGATAATGTAATAATGATAATGATAATGGTACGTAATGATGAAATGTAATATAATATAACGGTAGTAGCAGCTAGTAGTAGTAGAAGTAGAGTCACAATAGCAGCAGTAGAAGAACAGCAATAACAACAATTACAGGAATAACAACAACGAAATTATGTTAATGATGACGAAAAGAATGATATGATGATGATGATAATGATAATGATAGTGATAGTGATGATAATAGTGGTAATGATAATGATAATGATAATGATAATGATAATGATAATGATAATGATAATGATGATGAGGATGATGATGATAATAATGATAATAAATGGAAAATAATAACAATGATTGTAGTAATAAACAATAATAAAAATAATGATAAATAATAAGGTGATAATAATAATGATAATAATATTAATAACAATATATGATAATGATAATAAAAATTTTAACATAAGCCATAATAAAAATAACAATTAAGATAATGGAAAAAAATGATAATGGAAAAAAAGATGATAATAATAATAACAATTAAAATAATGATAAAAAAATAATGATAATAATAACAATTAAAATGATGAATGAAATAATGATGATAATAACTTTTATAGTGATAATATTGAGAATAGTAATTAAAATGATAATATTGAGAATAGTAACTAAAATGATAATAATAATAATCATAATTATAATAATGATAATATTAAAATCGATTATAATAATGATAAGGATAATGAAGATAATAATAATGAGGATTAGGACAATAATGAGAATGTTGTTGATAATATTGATAATAACAGCAATAATAGTAATAGTATTAATGATACTACTACTACTACTGCTACTACTACTAATAATAATGACAATAATAATAATAATGATAATAATAATGAAAATGATGGAAATAATCACCATAATAACAACTAATAACAAAAGTGATGATAATAATAATAATATTTGTAACAATAGTAATAATGATAATTATAATGACAATAATAATAGCAACAATAACAACAACAACAACAAAAATAACAATAATGATAATGATAATAATAACAATAATAATGATAATGATGATGATAACATAACAACAACAATAATAATAATCAATACAAGACCAAGAAGAAGAAAGAAAATGAGTAACGATAGTAATAATAATAATAATAATAATAATAATAATAATAATAATAATAATAATGATAATAATAATAATAATGATGATAATAATAACAATAGAAATAGTTATTGTAGCAGTAGTATTTAGAAGTAGTAGTATTTGTAGTAGTAGTAATATAATAATAATAATAATAATAATAATAATAATAATAATAATGATAATAATAATATAAAAGGTACGGATAAGTTTCTTGAGCAAATCCCAGGAAATCCAAAATTAGAAGAAATCCAAAAAATAGTGAATTGATTTGACTGGATGTTTTGATTTGTGGTTGTTCTGCATGTTTTGCATGTTTTTCGTTGATGTTCCATTGCCTCAAACTTCAATCACCCTAGGTCACTGGTAGTGACTCGGTGTTTGATTTTAATTAGCAGATCTAAGGAAACTTTCGTATAAAATAATAATAATAATAATAAATAATATAATAATAAATAATAATGATAATAATAAAATAACAATAATAATAATAATAATATAATAATAATAGTAATAATGATAATAACAATAATAATAATAATATAATAATAGTAATAATGATAGTAACAACAACAACAACAACAACAATAATAATAGTAATAATAACTGCATTAGTAATAATGATAATAATAATTAATACTTCTGCCACTGATACTTGCGATGATAATGATGGAGTAAATGTACTAGTAATGACAATTCTTTTATGATTAACTATTATTAGAGTTCTTCATAATAAGAGCAGTGATGATGATAATACAAAATGATAATAACAATAACAAAGCCCAAAGTAACGGTAATAACGATACTAATACACCCCCCCCCCCCGAAAAAAAATGTAGGTGTAAGAAGAAAGAACCAAAGAGGAAAAGCAGAGCGAATAAGGGAGAAGAAGAGAGGAGAGAAGGCCGCTTTCGCACAGCAGTAACACGGGGAATGACGAGCGCACAATACATCTCGGTGCTGGATGGATCAGCTTCGCTTCTGATCCCCCCAAAACGTCTAAGAATTGATGAGAAAATGATTAGAATTGATGGAGGTTGTTTTGCATCGATATTGAAGCAGGATATAATTCAAGAGGCACAAAGGCGTAAGTAGGGAAGGAGCGGCGGGAGGGCGCGGTGGTAGGGAGGGAGGCTGCGGGATGAGATGGAGACGGAGGACGGAAGGAGGATGCGAGTTAGAAGGGGTACTGGGCTAAGAAGCGGGGAAGAGAAGAGCGTGTGCATGGGAGAAAGGAATACTGAGGTGGAGGGGAAGGACGTAGGAAAAGAAGGACGTGTGGTGGGGTGGAAGGGTGTGGGGAGAGTGGCTGGGACGGGGCCCTTATCTGAGTATGTATGTGTGTATATGACTGTAAATAAGTCAATGATTGTCCTTTCTTGTACAATACGTACAACGTTTAACTGTTCGACATTCGGTATTCCTTAGTGCTCTCCTATATCTCGTATATTCCCTTCGTAAGTGTATTTACCTTCTTAAAAGCCCTTTTGCCATCATTCTTATCGCTTATCCTGCTCTTACCCACCTCCACCGCCTTCTCCTCTTTTTCTTTACCCTCCTCCTTTTTTTTTTCCCTCTTATCCTTCTACCCTCCTCTCCTTTCCTTTTCATCCTCCTCTTTCCCCATAGATCTGTCCTTCTTCTCTTTTTCTATCTTCCTCCTTATCCCCCTTCTTCTCGTCCTCCCTTCCTCTTCCACTTTTTTCTTCCTTCTCGTCATTCTCATCACCATCCTCATTCCTCTACTATATAACTCCTTTTCCTCCTTTCTCCTCTAAATCTTTCTCTTCTTACTTTTCCTCCTGTTCTACCCCTAATGCTTTGATTCTCCTTCTCCCTCCTCTTCCTTCTCTTCCTCTCTCTCTCTTTCTTCCTTTCCTTCCTCCCTCATTTCCTCCCAGTCCTCCTCTCCTCTTCTTCCTTTACCTGCTTTTTTTTTTGTCCCTTGCAGCCGTTCCCTCCAATTCCTTCTCCTTCTCTTTCTCTTCATTTTCCTGTACTTCTTCGTCCTCCTCCTCCTCCTTCCCCCCTCCCTTATCCTCACCCCCGCTCTGGCCATGACGTCTATGCAAATCATGCAGGCGTATCTTTAACATCTTCCTTCAGGCTGGTGAAACCAACTTTTTTTTCTTTCCGGTTTATTTTATATTTTCGTTCCTCCTTTTTTCTCTTACTGTTCTCATCTCTATTCTGATTTCCTGAGTTATCTTTCAAACAGTTATTTTGGTTTTCTTTTTTTTCTCTCCTCATTTTAATTCGGTTTTTCTTTCTGGCCTTTTCATCCTTCTAATTTCTCTTATCCTCCTCGTTTTCTAATCTCTTTTCTTCCTTCCTTCCCATCCAGCAGGCATGATCGTGCCTTTCTTCTCCGCTTTAAAGCTCTTTCTCCTCCTCCTCCTTCTCCTATTCTCCCTCCTCCTTCTCCCTTTCTTTACATCCTCGTCTTAACCTTCCTCTTCACTTTCCTCCTATATTTGTCTCCATCTTCATCCTCCTCACTTTCTTCCTCCTCCGCGTCTTCTTCTTTCCCTTTCCCTCTTTCCTCTCATCGTTTTTCTCCTCCTCCTCGTCTTTTCCCTCGCAGGACCCGAGCTGCTCCTTCTCCTGAGGAAGAGCGACAAAACGGCACTTCGCGGCGGACAATGGAGCTAATGGGGGCGTCGGCTTCTTCTCCTCCTCCTGCCCGTGCTCCCCCGGCCCACTACACCCCCTTCCTTTTTCACGACCTCTTCTGGTTCTTCCCTCTTGCTTCTCCCCTCATTCCTCCCTCCTACCAATCCCTATCGACTCCTTTTGCTCTTCCAGTTCCTCTCAAGCCTTTTCCTTTAACTTCTCGTTTCCCTTTTACATATCACGATAAATATATCAAAATATACATATCACTTATATATATATTTTATATATTATTATATATATATATATATATATATAATATATATATATATATATATATATAATTTAAAAGCCATTCATTCCACTGCAGGCCTCAATTAATAGAAAGAGAGAGGGGGTGTGTGTATATATATATATATATATATATATATATAATATATATAAAATATATATATAAAATTTTATATATATATAAAATATGCATTCTATCTATCTATCTATCTATCTATTATCACTATCTATATATATATATAATATATATATGCTTTATATACATTTTATATATGAAGAAACCCCAATACAAAAACTAGATTTATTGAAAATGACTACAGTTTCGAAATCCACCTGATTCCATCTTCAGGTCTGAAGATGGATCCAGGTGGATTTCGAAACTTAGTCTATTTCAATAATCATTTTTTGTATTGTGTGTTTTTCTTCCATTGTATCACACGAAAGGTTTTGCTATTCATATATATATATATTTTGATATATATAAATTATATATATATTATATATATATATATATATTTTATATATTATATATAAAATATATATAAAAATAAAAAATAAAATATATTAATATATATATATATATAAAATAATAATATATATATATAATATTTTATAATCTTTTTAAAAATATATATATTATAATATTATTAATATATATATTATATATATATTTATATAAATTTTATATATATTATATATATATATATATTACATTTATAAAATCTTTATCTTTTTTGACACACACACACCACACACTATGTGTGTGTTGTGTGTATATATATATATATATATATATATAAAATATATATATTATATATTATATATATATTATATATATATGTATAAAATATATATATATCTATATAATATATATGTTTATATTTTTTATATTTATTATATATATATATTTTTTTGTTTGTTTATATATATATATTATATACTTATATATATTATATATTAATTATATATATATTAATATAAACCTCTTCTATCTATCTATATCATATATTATATATCTATTATATATCTATCATCTATCACACTTTTATCTATCTATCTACTATCTTCTTAAAATTTATTATATATATATATATTTAATCATAAAATTATTATATTAAAAATTCAAAATTATAATCTATATATAATATATATATATTTAATATATTATATATTATATATATATATTTTTATTGTTGTTTTGTGTGTGTGTTTGTGTGTGTGTTTTGGTGGGGTGTTCATTATTTTTTATTTTTTTTTTTTTTATTTTGCATACATAATTTTTTTTTAATTAATATATATATATATATAAAATATATATTTATTTGTGTGTGTTATTTGTATGTGTGTATGTATAAAATACACATAAAACAGCACACACACACCCACACCAAATATATATATATATATATATATATATTTTTATATATATAATTATTAATTATATTATTATATATTATATCTATATTATATATTATATATTTATATATATATATTATTTAAAAATTTTAATATATATTAAAAGGCTCTATCCTTAGTACAATGGTAACAGAGGGTAATTATTCTTGTTAACGGCTTGCCTCTTTATTTCTGGGAGTTGACACCACCATATAAAAACCACAAGACTGTCTAGTTTATAAGGGGCCCGCGGAGGCCCCCGGTCAGCTGCCCGGAGAGAGGGGGGAGCGCCAGTGTGCGGTGGTAGTTTTTAGCACAACTCCCGGAAAACGAGGTCAATAAAAAATGTGACCCCCGCCCTCCGCTGAGCGGGGGGTTCTTTTTTGGGGACATTTGGTCCACGGGGAAAAAACAGCCACGTGGTCCCTGGTAATAAAATAAAATTTATCCACACCCTGAAACAAAATAGAATTATCCACATCTTATATTGCTCGGCCACCTACGGGCGCCTCGCCCTCGAGGCGCCTTTCATGTGCCCAAACTTGGCTGTTCGTCTCGTTCGTGCGTCGTCCGGGGTTCAACTTCGGGGGCGCTCGTCCATGTTGTCCCATCCTCCTGTCCTTGGTGAAAATCGCTCGTCCTCGATTATCCACACCCCCTCAAAGTCTCGCACAGGTCCTCCTTGTTTCAGATTCGTCTTGACCTCCTCGTGTCCTCCCCCGGGGCCAAACTCGGCGGCGTCCTCGTCCACATTCCTCACAATCTCGTCCAGGCCTTCTCGCGTACACGTCCCGTAATCTTCGCCCCGGATCTACGGCGTCGGGGGGGGGCGGCATCTCGGGGCGGCTTATACCTGCGCTACGAGCCCGGAGTTGCCCGGGGATCTGCAGGGTCCCAGGCGTCGCCATGCCAGCATTCTGGGGCGACGGGTACCTTTTTTGACAAAAATTTTGGGGTCCGTGGGCCTTGGCGATCTTCGATGACGCCCTTTCTCACACATCCAAGGTCCTCCTTCGGTGCCGTGTCGGTCCGATTTGCAATAAAATCGGGAGCCGATCTCCGAAAGGCCAAAGTAAAAAAAGAAAGCAACAAGAAATGGGGTGGTATTACCATTTCCGGGTTTTATTCATAACAATTTCGGTTTTTAATGTTGGTTTTTAACTTATTTTCGTCTTTTTTTTTTCATTTTGGTTTTTTTTCAAAAGGTAAAGAAGAAATAGAAAGGGGAGTCAGTAGCGGTCCCATAGACCTATTTGAACTATCAAACCCTCTCTGATAATTAAAAATAAAAGGGAACGACATCGGGGATCCCCAAGATTATTTGAACCATAGTCTCCCCACAGATAAAATAGATTACTTGTACACAGACGCGGACAAAATTGGGGGCTAAAGAGATAAAACTTTTCGCCGGGACTAAAACAATGAAAAAAGGGCATGTCTTTTTCCCGCGTGTGTGAGTGAGGTGAAAGTGTGTGTTATGCGTGTGTTAGTGACAGCTTTTGTTATGGAAAAGGGAAGCGAGAGTGACCTCACACAGAGAATGAACACAAAAACGAATATTAAAGTTCGCTATACAAGACTGAAGTAAATTAGCAATGCCGCTATTTAAATTTTTCAAATCCAATTTAATTCAACTATGAGATATGCGACAGAATGTACGCATGAATGTGGTGCTGAAAAAAAAATTTTGCCAATTTTTTTTCAAAACAAAACTTCTCGGGGGCGAAATCTGAACTGCCGAGGGAATTCTGCTTTGCACTCAGACTTTATAAAACTCAAAGGGGGGTCCTTCCCAATGCCGATATGATAAGCGACCCCGGCCGGAATATAATTTCCCGCTCTCTTCTGCGTATCTGTAAGGCGCTCGCAAAATTCCCGAAGGGAAAATTTCACATCACACAAAAGCTTGGGGGTACCCAAAACATGCAAGCGACTTCAAGAGGGTAGAAAGGTTATTATAAGCGAAAAATATTCTAGCTTAAACCCCATCCTACATTAAAATTACGGCGTAACCGCGGGTCAAACCGCTCAAAGGGAGCCGAACGAACAATAACCTTTCTCTCGAACGCGGAGCGCAATCTATTAGGCGTTTACGCAACCCCGGGGCAATATCGGGGGAAACTTGCACTATGTTGGGGGAAGTCCTACGTATTCCAAAAATACAATTTTGTTACCTGCTTTCGCTCTACGCCATAGAACGTGTCACCAAAAGCAATGTAAAAAATGGTCATCTACCTTACCCACGCCGCCACCGCCGGGAAAAAAAGAAGTGTGGTCAGGTCAAGCAGGAAATTAAACCCTTTTTTTAAACCAAAATGGGGCCCAAACGAAGAAAAGGGAAAGGGCAGGGCGGGCGCGAGGGTTGGAAAGAATAAAAAGAAATATATTCGTGATAAAAAAATCACGAACGCGTTTAAATTTGTTTTCAGATGAAAAAATATAAATCTCTAAAACGGAGAAAATAATTAATTACTTAAATAAAGAACATATTTGTTTTTGATCACATACTCGATCGCACGGAAAAGCGATCTAGGGGGAAAATGTGGAGAACGTGCCATTTGCTGTCATTAGCACTTTTAACCCAACAAAAACAAAGGGGTTAACACATGTATGGAGAAGGGAAGGGGAAAAAAAATAAGAAAGGGGCCCCAACGTGGGGCTTTCGTGTTTGTTTTTTTTTTCTTAGCCCTTCTTGAAGCGGTCGAGCGGGTTTTCTTCGGGGGGGGTGTGTCCGTTTGCGCCAAAAGGGTGCAACGGCCCTCGCGCCACCAACTGTAAAAGGCTATCGTATCAGTACGTGGCGGCAGGGCGCAAACACACTAAAGGGGGGGAACACACGCTAGACGACGCTACGACTTGTCTAAAGGGGTAAAACGCCGCGGTGTCGGGGGCCCGCCCCGGGGGGGGGAGCGACCTTTGCGCGTCGGTCGCTGTCCCCAAAATCCCCGGGCAAAAAGGGTCAAAATAAAATGTGCCCCCGCCCCCGCTGAGCGGGTGGTTCTTATTTGGGGCTTTGGATCCCGTGGAAAAAGCCACGTGGTCCCTGGTAATAAAAAATAAATTATCCACATCCTTAAAAGAAATAAATTATCCACATCTTATAATATTATATTATATTATATAATATATATATATATAATATATATAATATATAACATATAATATATATATATATTATATATATATTATATATAATTTATATATAATATATATAATATAAATTATATATATATAATTTTTAATATTATTATATATATATATATATATATATTTTTATACCAAAATATATTTGTGTGTGGTGTGTGTGTGTCTGGTTTATGTTATTTATACATACACACACACATATATACACTATTGTGTGTATAAACACGCATTAGAGAAAGGAAAAGTTATCTATATAGGCTTAATTCTAAAAAGTGATCCTTTGCTATATTTCTGTTGTCATTTCAAACAAGATCCGTTTTTGAAAAACCCCAAATTTCAGGAAAAGGAAAAGGGAATTGAAATTATTTTTACTTTTAAAAGCTCGTTCGGAAAATCTTTCCTCCCTTCCTGGAATTTGATACTCTTTTTTCCTTTCCCTCTCTTTCCTATCTCTTTCATTTGTCTCCCTATCTTCCCCCTTCTTTTTTTTTCACTTCACCCATTTCTCTGTCATTCCTCCCTTTGCCTCTCCTTCTCTTTCTCCCACGCCCTCCTCTCTTTCTCTCACCCTTTCTGTCATTTATATATATTTTTTTTTTATTTTTTCTTATCTGCTCCGACTCTGAGGGATAGACCCGTGATAAAGAGAAAGGCAGACAGAGGATTGTGAGCGAGAAATATACAGAAGATATAAAACGACAGACAGATAGAAAAATAGATAGATAGAGAGAGTGGGGGTAGGGGGAGGGGGAGAAATGGTTAAAAGTTTTTAGTTCATTGTGACAAATGTTTCTAATATATGTATATGACAAATATGAGGGATTGAAATGTTTCGATGCTGTAAATTTTTTTATCATTTTCTGTATGTTTATGCACGTAACAGTAAAATTGGCAATTATAAAAGCCATTAATATGAAAGTGATGATAAAACCAGTAAATGTGATCCCAATGTTAGTAATAACATCACTAATAACTGAACCACCGAAAGAACAACAGTATGATAATAATCTTGATAAAGATGATAATAATGATAATAATTATATAATAATAATAATAACAATAATAATATAGTGATAATTATTACTATAATGATAAAAAAATAATATAATAATAATAATAATAACAATAACAAAAATTTTAAATAATAAAACAATCACAAGTAACAAGAATAACATAATGAAAAAAATAACAAAAATAATAATAGTATATAAAAAGTTTAACAACATACACTCAAACACATTAATAGGTGAACAGCTTAGAGGCAGCGGCTGGGAAACATAGCGATCTGCCTACACAATTCTCCCGGAGCTTTGTCCGCCTCGGGGTTTTCCATTCAACTTTCGCCCCGAGAACCCAAACGTGTCAGCAACCAGTTTCTGATGGTGTGATTTGTAGGATATCCAAGATTAAGTGGTCTATTATATATATATATTATATATATATATGTATATATATATATATATATATAAAATATTATAATATATTATATAATATATATGAATATTTATATTTATATTTATATATAATTATATATATATATTATATATATTATATATATATATTTTAAGTATATATATTATGTATTTAAAAAATATTTATATATTAATTATTATGTTATTAATTATAATTATAATATATATATTATATATATATATATATATAATTATAATATATATTATATTTTTTTTTTTTTTTTTTTTTTTTTTTTTTTTTTAATGCGGTGATATGTATCTTATTTTTGAGTACACTAAAGAACACCCATAGTGACACAATATAAATGCATATTTTGCTTGCATATAAATGTGCGTGTTTGGTTGTGATTGTGTGCGTGCATGTTAAATTTGCCTACACCTAACCCTTTACATATTTTTCATTAAAAATCTGACAACTAAAATTCCTACAATTTTAGAACTAAACAAAAACCCTTTATAAACTGCTTAATTTTTTTCATGTTGTTTGGGCACCCTAAAAAGTAATCTTTAAATTAAGTTACCGGGGAAGTATTCATTACTTTTATATATTTGTCAAATTTCCTGAATCTTAATTTTGGTTATCAAAAAAGGATACTGCCACCAAAATCTTAGGGTCCCTCCCCTTTTTACTGCTCCCAAAAGGGGCTTACCACCTCGATGTGTTTTTTTTTTTTATGGGATTGTATCCATTTGATTAAATATAAATATTATAAAGGTCCCTGTAACCCTATTAAAAAATTCCCCTTTTCACTGATTTCATACACCACGAATAGTGATACAAAAATACTGACATTAAACTAAAAAACTAACTTGAATTAAAGTTTTGTAATTCATTCAGTAGTCAAAACTAAAGAACCAATGTCGTATAAATAATCTGGAGTGTCATGTTCTTACAGTATACAGTTTTTCGTATATAGAATTATTGCTTTTGGTAAATCAAGTTTACAAGGAGCCCAAGGAGCAGAAGTAAACAGTAAAGCGTACGATTTTTGTTGCTATTGTCCATTTGCATTAAAATAACATATAAAACCTCGAAGATATTTATTTACAGCATATATATATATAAAATATATATATAATATATAAAATATAATTATTATAATTTAATATTATATATAATATATTATTCTTAAATAAATATCTTCGAGGTTTTATATGTTATTTTAATGCAAATGGACAATAGCAACAAAAATCGTACGCTTTACTGTTTACTTCTGCTCCTTGGGCTCCTTGTAAACTTGATTTACCAAAAGCAATAATTCTATATACGAAAAACTGTATACTGTAAGAACATGACACTCCAGATTATTTATACGACATTGGTTCTTTAGTTTTGACTACTGAATGAATTACAAAACTTTAATTCAAGTTAGTTTTTTAGTTTAATGTCAGTATTTTTGTATCACATTCGTGGTGTATGAAATCAGTGAAAAGGGGAATTCTGTTAATAGAGGATTACAGGGACCTTTCATAATCATTTATATTTAATCAAAGTGGATACAATCCCATAAACAAAAATAACACATCGAGGTGCGTAAGCCCTTTTGGCAGCATGTAAAAAGGGAGTTGGACCGTAAATTTAGGTGGCATATTCCTTTTTGATACAACCAAAAATTCCCAAGATTTCAGGAAGTTTGACAAATATATAAAGTAATGAATCACTTACGCCCTGGTAACTTAATTAACGATTACTTTTGAGGGTGCCAAGCAACATGAAAAAAATTAAGCAGTTTGATAAGGTTGTTGTTCTAGTTCTAAGATTGTAAGAGATTCTAGTTGTCAGATTGTTAATGATGAAAATATGTAAAGGGGTTAGGTGTAGGTCAAGTTCTAACATGCACGCACACAATCACAACCAAACACGCACATTCATATGCAAGCAAATATGCATTTATATTTGTGTTCACTATGGGTGTTTCTTTAGTGTACTCAAAAATAAGATACATATCACCGCATTAAAAAAAAAAAAAAAAAAAAAAAAAAAAAAAAAAATATATATATATATATATATATATATATATATATATATATATATATATATATATATAATATATATATATATATTAAAATATATTATATATATATATATATATATATATATATATATATATATATATACTATATATTATATTATTTTATATATATATATATAATATATATATATATATATATATATATTAATAGACCACTTAATTTTGGATATCCTAAAAATCACACCATCTAGAAACTTGTTGCTGACACTTTGGGTCTCGAGGCGAAAGTTGAATGGAAAACCCCGAGGCGGACAAAGCTCCGGGAGACATTGTGTAGGCAGATCGCTATGCTTCCACCGCTGCCTCTAGCTGTTTCACCTATTAATGTTTTGAGTGTATGTTGTTAAACTTTTTTTTTTTTTACTATTTTTTATTTTCGTTATTTGTTCTCATTATGTTATTCTTGTTACTTTTGTGATTGTTTTTATTAAAAATTATTGTTATTGTTTTATTATTATTATTTTTATTATTATTATTATTACATTATAGTAATAATTATCACTATTATTATTATTGTTTTTATTATGGTTATTATTATGATCATTATTATTTATTATTATTACTATTATTATTATTATTATTATTATTATTATTATTATTATTATTATTATTATTATATTATTATCATCTTTATCATTATTATTATCATTACTGTTGTTCTTTCGGCTGGTTCAGTTATTAGTGATGTTATTACTAACATTGGTATCACATTTACTGGTTTTATCATCACTTTCATTATTAATGCTTTTATAATTGCCAATTTTACTGTTACGTGCATAAACATACAGAAATAGATAAATAAATTTACAGCATCGAAACATTTCAATCGCCTCATATTCGTCATATACATATATTAGCAACATTTGTCACAATGAACTAAAACTTTTAACCATTCTCCCCCTCCCCCTACCCCCACTCTCTCTATCTATCTATTTATCTATCTGTCTGTCGTTTTATATCTTCTGTATATTTCTCGCTCACAATCTCTGTCTGCCTTTCTCTTTATCACGGGTCTATCCCTCAGAGTCGGAGCAGATAAGAAAAAGTAAAAAAAAAATATATATAAATGACAGAAAGGGTGAGAGAAAGAGAGGAGGGCGTGGGAGAAAGAGAAGGAGAGGCAAAGGGGGGAATGACGAGAAATGGGTAAAGTGAAAAAAAGAAGGGGAAAGGGGGAACAAGAAAGAGATGGAAAGAGAGGAAAGGAACGGGTATCAATTCCGGAAGGGGGAAAAGTTTTTCCGCAACGCAGCCTTTAAAATAAAAATCATTTCAATTCCCTTTCCTTTCCTGTAATTGGGTGTTTCAAAACATCTATGTTTGAAATGCCCAAAAAGCGCATACGCAAATTGGATCATTCATTTTAAAATTTAAACCCTATATGATAACTCTTTCCTCTTTCTCTATATTGCGTGTTTATACACACACATATTGTATATATTGTGTTGTATGTTCCCAAATACACATAAACACAGACCACACACACACACACAAATATTAATGTTAAAAATTTAATATAATATATATATATATATAATATATATAAATATATTTTTATAAATTTTATATATAATATAAATATATATATATATATTTATTTTTTTTTATATATATATTTTTATTATATACAATATTTATACATATATATAATATTATATATATATATATATAATATACTTATATTATATTTTTAAATTATATATATTATAAGATTGGAAAATTCATTTCTTTACGGGATGTGATAATTCCTTTCTATTCCAGTGGACCACGGGCTTTTTTTCCACGGGGATCCAAATGTCCCAAAAAGAACCCCCCGTCACGGGGGCGGGGGTCCATTTTATATCTGCCTCGTTTGCCCGGGGGAGTTGTGCCCACGACCGACGCGCTAAGGTCAGTCCGCCCTCTCTCCGGGGGGGCTCCCTGACACCGGGCGTTTCCCCCTTTAGACAAGTCGTAGCGTCGTCGTAGCGTGTGTTCCCCCCCCTTTACGTGTGTTTTGGTCCTCCGCCACTGTACTAGAGTACGCAACCTTTACGTCTGGTGGAAAGCGAGGGCCGTTGCACCCTTTTGGGCATGCAACACGGACACCCCACCCCCAAGAAAACCCCCTCCCGCTTCAAGAATGGCTAAAAAAAAAAACAAACACGTAAGTACACGTTTGGGCCCCTTTCTTTTTCTTTTCCCTTCCTTCTCCCATACATGTGTTAACCGTTTTTTTTTTTGTTGGGTTAAAAGGTGCTATGACAGAAAAGGGCACGTTCTCCACTATTCTTCCCCCTCAATCGCTTTCGTGCGATCGATAGTGATAAATAAACATGAATATCGTTCGTTAGTTAAAAATTATTTTTTCTCTCGTTTTTAGAGTTTTATATTGTTTCATCTGCAACGAATTTAACGCGTTCGTGTTTTTTATTTATCAGAATATCATTTCTTTTATCTCTTCCTAACCCTCGCCCCCCCCTGACCTTCCCTTTTCTTCGTTTAGGGCACTTTGGATTAGAAAAGGTTAATTTCCTGTCTTGACCTGACCACACTTCTCTTTTCCCGGTCGGGGGCGGCGTGGGTAAGGTCAAGACCATTGTTAATTGCTTTTTGGTGACATTTCATCGCGCTAACAAAGCGGAAACAAATTGTTTTATTTGGTATAGCGAGGATTTTCCCCCCCATATCATAGTCCCAAAGTTCCCCGATATTCCCCCGGGTTGCGAAAACCCCCATGATCTGCGCCCGTCTTTTCAGAGAAAAGTTATTCGTTCGTTGGGCCCCCTTTGGCGGTGTCCCGGGTTACGTCCTTAATTAATGGGGACGGGGTTTTAAGCTAAAAATCTTATTCGCTTTTAATCACCCTTTCTCACCCTTTTTGAAGTCGCTTGCATTTTTTTTGGGTCCCCCCAAGCTTTTTGTGTGATTCGTAAATTATATACCTTCGGGATTTTGGAGCGCCATTACAGATACGCAGAAAGAGCAATATTATATTCCTGGCTCGGTCCTTCAGTCTTTAAGGGCATTTGGGTATGGGACCCCCCGTTTTGATTTTATTGAAGTCTGACGTGCAAAGCTAACATGTCCTCGGCAGTTCAGATTTCTGACCCCGAAAAGTTTTGCTTGTAAAAAATTGGCAAAATATTTTTCTGTCACCATTCATTCTGCCTTTGTCGCATTCACATATGTTAAATTCAATGTGGTTTTAAATAATCTTAAATAGCGGGCATTGCAATTTTCTTAGTCTTGTTATAGCAACGTTAAAATTCGTGTTTTTGTTCATTCTTGTTAGGCACTCTCGCTCCCTCTCATTAACGATGCGTCATCACACCGCATACACCACCCAAATTTACCTCACTCACACACGCAGGACAAAAACACTGCCCTTTCATTGTCTTTGGCCCGGGGTAAAGATTTTTCTCTTTTCCCCCAAATTTTTCTGTCGCTGTCTTGTACAAGTTACTCTATTTCTTACTTGTACGACTATGGTTCAAATAAACTTTGCGGATCGCCATGTCGTTCCCTTTTTATTCTCATATCTATCAGAGTGGTTTTTTTTTTAGTTTTTAAATGGTCTATCGACCGCTACTGACATCTCCCTCTTCTATTTTTTTCTTTACCTTTGTAAATAAAAAACCAAAAAGAAAAAAAAAAGCGAAAAAAAGTTAAAAAACCAAAAATTAAAAACCGTAATTGTTATAAAACCGGGTAGTGGGGAATACCACCCCATCTTCTCTGTTGCCTTTCTTTTTTTCCCCTCGGCCCTTTCGGTTGATCTGGCTCCCCGATTTTTATTGATCGACCACACCACCCAAAGGGGGACCCCTTTGGATCTGTGAAGGACGCCTCAAGATCGCCATAGGCCCACGGACCAAGATTTTTGCAGAAAAAGGGCCGTCCCCCAGAATCTGTGCATAGGCGAGCCTGACGGACCCTGCAATCCGGTCAAATCCAGGGGCTCGTAGCGCAGGTTAAGCCGCCCCCAGATGCCCCCCCTGCCCCCACCCGTAGATCCGGACGAAGATTACAGGGCGTGTGGGCGCGAAAGGGCCCGGGCGAGTCTGTGAGGACGTGTGGACGAGGACGCCGCCGAGTTAGGCCCGGGCCCGGCTGAGGAGGTCAAAACGAAACTGAAGTCCAAAGGGGGACCTGTGCGAGACTTTTTGAGGCGTGTGGGTATCGGGAC
>NC_051399.1:49891223-49896223 GCF_015228065.2 Penaeus monodon | reverse complement strand
AGGGTGATTGAAGTTTGAGGCAATGGAACATCAACGAAAACATGCAAAACATGCAGAACAACCACAAATCAAAACATCCAGTCAAATCAATTCACTATTTTTTGGATTTCTTCTAATTTTGGATTTCCTGGTATTTGCTCAAGAAACTTATCCGTACCTTTTATATTATTATCATCATTATTATTATTATTATCATTATTATTATTATTATTATTATTATTATTATTATTATTATTATTATTACTATCGTTACTCATTTTCTTTCTTCTTCTTGGTCTTGTATTGATTATTATTATTATTGTTGTTGTTATTGTTATCATCATCATTATCATTATTATTGTTATTATTATCATTATCATTATTGTTATTGTTGTTGTTGTTGTTGTTATTGTTGCTATTATTATTGTCATTATAATTATCATTATTACTATTGTTACAAATATTATTATTATTATCATCACTTTTGTTATTAGTTGTTATTATGGTGATTATTTCCATCATTTTCATTATTATTATCATTATTATTATTATTGTCATTATTATTAGTAGTAGTAGCAGTAGTAGTAGTAGTATCATTAATACTATTACTATTATTGCTGTTATTATCAATATTATCAACAACATTCTCATTATTGTCCTAATCCTCATTATTATTATCTTCATTATCCTTATCATTATTATAATCGATTTTAATATTATCATTATTATAATTATGATTATTATTATTATCATTTTAGTTACTATTCTCAATATTATCATTTTAATTACTATTCTCAATATTATCACTATAAAAGTTATTATCATCATTATTTCATTCATCATTTTAATTGTTATTATTATCATTATTTTTTTATCATTATTTTAATTGTTATTATTATTATCATCTTTTTTTCCATTATCATTTTTTTCCATTATCTTAATTGTTATTTTTATTATGGCTTATGTTAATTGTTATTATCATTATCACTACTATTGTTATTAATATTATTATCATTATTATTATCACCCTTATTATTATCATTATTATTATTATTGTTATTACTACAATCATTGTTATTATTTCTCATATTATTATCATTATTATCATTATCATTATCATTATCATTATCATTATCATCATCATCATCATCATTCTTTTCGTCATCATTAACATTAATTTCGTTGTTGTTATTCCTGTAATTGTTGTTATTGCTGTTCTTCTACTGCTGCTATTGTGACTCTACTTCTACTACTACTAGCTGCTACTACCGTTACTATTATATTACCATTATCATCATTACCGTTACCATTATCATTATCATTATTACATTATCATGATTAAATCATTATTACCATTATGATCATCATCGAAATTAATGCCTAACACAGGATGTAAGGCGGCCTGCGAAGGTTCGAGAACGAGGTACGAGTCTGGCTCGAGGAACTACGATAGTCTAAGTGCTTATATACTTTCTCACTCGTTACCCCTGGCTGGGCTAGCACAACAATGTGCCAGCAATGGGTATGCCTCCCCTGTCAGGTCATGCCTCACCACCATCAAGACTTCTGCAGTGACTTACCTCGAGTGACGGTGTGGACCCTGGCTAAATGTTGAGGATCTGAGAGTGGAAGGAAGTCCTTGACGTAAGAAGCTATGGTCCACCGGCGCCAATACGTTTAACACTTTTATAGGCTGGATATTGAGTAAAGCTGTCTTCCAGGGGGAATGCTACAATGCTGGGTTAGGGGCAGTGGCCTCTAGTGAGAACTCTAGATACACTTAGCAGTGAGACGAAGCCCATGGGCCTAGAGGACTCGTTGACCAACGCCGAGATCCAGGATTTTGGGGTCTGCTAGCAGAACTTAATTAGTGGTATATATTTGCAGGGAAGACATCGAAGTCGCATAGTTTTCTATATCTTGATAGTGTGGTGCATGACTTTTGTTTATCAGACCAAGATGTCAGTAAATGGATTGGTCCTAGCCCCGGATCAAGACCGTGAATTATCAATGTCGAACCATTCAGAATAAACCAGGGGACCTGTTATTTACGCATTCCAGGACTGGAAACTTAGATCATTCTTGGTTCGATTCCTTGAGGACTATCCTGCCCGTCAAGTTTTTTTTTCCGAAGACATTCCTAGGGGAAGGAGGCCTGTGGGATAGCCAAGAATTTGAAGCTTGGGTGAACTGACTGAATAAGTCGGGTGGAATAGGCCCCAGCTTGGCGATTTGCCAGAGGGATCCTCGCAGCTAGAAACAAAAGGTAAATACCCCTCGTTAGAATTAGTTACTCTGTTTCATTATTTTCATATTTTAGTCATCCAAAACCAAAGGCTTACAATTATCATTATTTGTTATCCTCACCTTGATCGTTACTGATGTTGCCATTATCATAATAATAAATACAATATCATTATCGTATCGTTGTTATTATTAGTATAATTATCATGATTGTAATTATCATTATTATAATCATCATTATTATTATTGTTATTATTATTATTTTTATTATTATTATTATTATTATTATCATTATTATTTTTATTTATTATTGTTACTATCATCATCACTGTTACTATTATTATTAAATTTTTGCTGTTTATGGTTGAGAACATATCACGATTATTACCGATAACAATCACCTTGTTATGTCGACCTGCCATCATTTTTTTCCTCCAGAAACCCCTTCCTCTCCTGCACCTTCATGTCTTTAAAGTCTTTTTCCTTGTCTGTCCTTTTATTTTTCTCTCATCCTCATTCTCATTACATTTTTTTCTTCTCCTCTTTTTCTTCTTCCTGGATCCTTCCTCTTCTCTTCTTTCTAATATTCCTCTTCCCCGGGCTTCTTCGAAGCTTCGAGCCTCCTTACGAAAAGATTCCTCTTCTCTAACCCCTTCTCTTTCCCCCTTCCCTACCCTCTCCCCTAACCCGCCCATCCCTTACGACCCTACCAGACCCTTTCCCGAATGGCTGCCTGGTCGCGTCGCTACATAATTAATCACCGGTTGTTTGGAGGCCGAGTTTCCCTCCTCGGGCTTCAAGGAGCTGCTTCGGAGGTTTGGAGTTTTTAAAGGAGGAAGAGAACCTGCATTTTTTCTCATTAAGATATTGTCCGTTGATGTCGAATTTACTTTCTTCTCTATTTTTGCTCTGGTTAATGCCATCATCATCCAGATTACCTCATTATCGTCATTGTTATTATTATTACGCCTTCACTGCTTCTATTCTGTGTGTGTGCATATATATATATATATATATATATATATATATATATATATAATATATATATATATATATATATATATATAATATATATATATATATATATATATATATATATATATATATTATATATATATATATATATATATATATATATATATATATATATATATATATATATATATATAATATATATATATATAACTTTATATATATAATATATATATAATATATATATATATTATTATTTATTACAGAATATATGTACCTTTATTTCCATGTCTGTTTTTTATGAGTCTACTCCAGATAGTTCTGTTCTGAGCATTTCTTTGATCAAGGCTTTTCTCTCTCATGTTTGCATTTACACAATCTTTTTATCTGATTATTGGCTTTCCCCTTCTCCATGTCCCTGGTAGTTCCATATCCATCGCTTCTCTTCCAGTGTGTTCTTCATCGTCCCTTCTCCTCATCAGTTGTCCAAACCATCTCAATCTTGCCCCATGCACTCTCTTCGATAGTTCGACTACCTTCACCGATCCTCTGATGTATTCGTTCCTAATTATGTCCAAGCGTGCCATCCATCTTAGCATCTTCCTTTCTGTAACATCTAGTTTCTTTTCTGCTTGTTTGAGTGCAGCTGCTTCCAACACATACATCACTGCCGGCCTTACTACTTCTCTGTAAACCTTTCCTTTCAGTTGTATTAGCACTCTTCTCCCACATATCACACTCGTCACCTTCCTCCAATTGTTCCATCCACATTGAATAAGGTTATTTATTTCTTTATCCATCCCCCCTGATGGTTCTCTCTTTGCTACTAGATATTTAAAACTCTTCACTCTCTTTATGTCACTCCATATAAATGTATCGTGTCTTGTTAATCTCCTTCGGCAACTGTTGTCATATCTTTCACTTACTTCTAATTATCTTCATAGCTCTAGTCTCTAAAGCCTACCTCCATCTCTCTAACCTGGTTTGTAGAGCTTGCTTACTCGTCTCCAGTAAAGCAACATCCACCTAGAGGACACACCATGTTTTTTTTTTTTCTCTAACTTCTTCCGTAGCACATCACACCCTATATTAAAAGGGAATGGGCTCGGTACCAAGCTTTGATGGAGTCCAACACTGACCTAGAAGCTATCTGTAGTTCCAAATGTGATCCACATCTTGGTTGTAGCATTTCTTTACGATTCCTTGATTATACTAACATACTTTTCTGGGATACCTCTTCCTCTCAAACTTCTCCATACTTCTTCTCTCGGCACTCTATCATAGGCCTTTTCCAAGTCTATGAATGCCATATGGAGTACCTCTTGTTTCTCTCTGAACTTTTCCATGGTTTGTCTTTACATGAATATGCTGTCAGTGGTACCCACTCCATTCAGTCTACCGTCAATTATACTTTCTAATAGTTTTAGTGTGTGGCACATCAACTTTATCCCTCTGTAATTTTCACAGCTCTGGACATTTCCCTTCTCTATTTCTCCGGGATTACTTCTTTATCCATTACCTTTTTCATTAAATGCCATAAGAAGCTGATACCCTCATCACCAAGTGCTTTCCATGCCTTAATCAAGATGTAATCAGGTCCGGCCGCGATCCCACACTTCACCCTTTCTTATAGCAAACTTCACCTCATGTTTAGAGACTTCTCTCGCTACGCCATAATTAGGATCTCCACATTCTCTCACACATCGCCCATTCTCTTCATTCAATAGATGTTCAAGATATTCTTTCCATCTCTTGATAATGTCGGCTTCCTTCCTTTATAATTTCCTTTTTTCATCTTTCTATGT
>NC_051399.1:49876223-49878723 GCF_015228065.2 Penaeus monodon | reverse complement strand
AATGTTAATATTTACATTTCTTTGGTATATGTAATTATAAATATATATATACATATATATATATATATATATATATATATATATATATATATATATATATATATATATATTTATATATATATATTTATATATATATATATATGTATATGTATATATATATATATATATATATATATATATATATATATATATATATATATATATTTAGCTAGTGAGAGAGTAAAAACCCATTTCACAATAATAATGGGAGATTTTAATGCAAAAATAGGTAAAAAGACAGTAGGAGAAACCGCAATAGGGAATCACGGAATAGGTACTAGGAATGAGAGGGGACAAATGCTAGTTGATTTTGCGGAGGCTCGATCACTCAAAATCATGAATACATTCTTCGAAAAAAGACTAGAGCGGAAGTGGACTTGGAAGTCGCCATCTGACATCAAAAATGAAATTGACTTCATAATTTCAAATTGGCGCGATATAATAAAAAATGTGGAAGTTATTAATAAAGTAAATGTTGGCAGCGACCATAGAATGGTCAGAGGCCAAATTAAATTACACCTCAGAAGGGAAAGGAGTAAACTCATAAAAAAACCACAGCCAAATTTAGCTAACTTGAAGACCAGAGTGACAGAATTTAACCTTAACATCCAGAACAGATATTCACTTCTCAGCGACGAAGATCTCAACATTGACCAAATCAACAAACAGTTCAGTGACATAATAAAGGAATCTGCACTAGAAGTAGGCGGTAAGAACGTCAAGCAAAGCTCCAGCAAGTTCTCGGTAGAAACTAAAGAGCTTATGCAAAAACGTAGGGTCATGAAAATATCGTCAATCAGGGACAAGATAGAATTAGCCGAACTAACAAAGACTATAAATAAAAAGAAAAGGGAAGATGTACGGAAATTCAATACTCAAATAATAAATGAATATCAGGTACTAGCATGAAAACAGTTAAAAGGAGACTCGGTATAGGGAGAAATCAATTGTATGCAATAAAGAAACCAGATGGAGAAGTAACATACAATAAGAATGAAATCATAAGAATAGTGGAGGACTTTTACAGGGATCTATACAACTCAAATGAACAGCCATGGATAGAAGCGAATGCGGTAACTAGAGACGTACCTAATATCACAACAGAAGAAATAAAAAGAGCGCTTAAAGGCATGAAGAGAGGGAAAACACCGGGGGAAGATGGAATTAGTATAGACCTTATAATAGATGCAGGAGAAATTGCAACAGTGAAACTAGCCAATCTTTTTAACAAATGCCTTATCAACGGGAAAACTCCGAAAGCCTGGAAAAATGCCACAATTATTTTGATACATAAAAAAGGGGACAGAAAGGATCTAAAGAACTACCGACCAATAAGCCTCCTTTCAGCTACTTACAAATTATTCACAAAAATCATCACAACTCGCATCTCTGACTGTCTGGAATCTAAGCAGGCTAGAGAACAAGCAGGCTTTCACAGTGGATTCTCAACACACACCACATCCACACGCTCACCCAAATAAAGGAAAAAATAAACGAGTATAGGAAACATCTGTGTATGGCATTCATCGATTACGGAAAGACATTTGACTCTGTACAGATACCAGCAGTACTAGAAGCTATCCGAAAACAGGGAGTAGAGGAGGTATATTGTAGAATACTGGAAGATATATACAAAGATGGGACAGCAACCATCAAGCTCCACTCCGAAACCGACAAAATACCAATTAAAAAAGGTGTTAGGCAGGGCGATACCATCTCACCAAAACTGTTTACAGCTTGTCTTGAGGAAATATTCAAAAAGCTAGAGTGGAATGGAAAGGGTATCAAGATAGGAGACGAATATCTAAACAATCTAAGATTTGCAGATGATATTGTTCTCTTCAGTGAATCTGCAAATGAAATGCAGCAACTATTAAATGATCTAAATAGAGAAAGTCTGAAAATCGGACTTCGGATGAACAAGAAAAAGACTAAGGTCATGTTCAACAGTAGAGTTCAGTTCGAATAGATACAAGTACAAGGCGAAGTGCTAGAGGTAGTGGACAAGTATATATACCTAGGACAACTCGTACAAACAAACACATCTAGCGAAGAGGAAATTAAGCGACGCATCAGTCTAGGCTGGAGCGCCTTTGGCAGACACAGTAGCATATTAAGAGGCTCTTTGCCATTATGTTTAAAAAGAAAAGTCTTTAACCAATGTGTCCTACCAGTTATGACCTATGGATCAGAAACATGGACTACAACCAAATTACTGGAGAGGAAACTAATAAGTGCCCAGAGAGGGATGGAAAGACTGATGCTGGGAATTAGCCTAAGAGATAGGATGAGGGCGACGTGGATCAGGGAACAGACAAAAATAGAAGATATACTTGCGAGCATCAAAAAGAAAAAGTGGCAATGGGCAGGTCATATACATCGGAGACAGGATAACAGATGGACAAAGAATGTAACAGACTGGGTAATAGATAATATAAAGAGACCAAGGGCCAGACCAATG
>NC_051399.1:49860304-49871123 GCF_015228065.2 Penaeus monodon | reverse complement strand
TGGGGAAAAAAAAAGGAGGGGGGTAAAAAAAAAGAGGAAAAGGGCGGTGGGGTGGAAAAAAGGGAAAAAGGGATAAGAAGATGGCAAAAGGGCTTTTAAGAAGGTAATACACTTACGAAGGGAATATACGAGATATAGGAGAGCACTAAGGAATACCGAATGTCGAACAGTTAAACGTTGCTACGTATTTGTACAAGAAAGGACAATCATGACTTATTTCCAGCATATACACACATACTACTCAGATAAGCCCGTCCCAGCCCTCTCCCCACCCCCTTCCACCCCACACACGTCCTTCTTTTCCTACGTCCTTCCCCTCCACCTCAGTATTCCCTTTCTCCCATG
Source organism: Penaeus monodon (assembly GCF_015228065.2). Classification (NCBI taxonomy): domain Eukaryota; kingdom Metazoa; phylum Arthropoda; class Malacostraca; order Decapoda; family Penaeidae; genus Penaeus; species Penaeus monodon. The sequence goes on along the minus strand of NC_051399.1, from coordinate 49,870,778 downwards.
CACACGCTTCTTCTCTTCCCCGCTTTCTTAGCCCAGTACCCCCTTCTAACTCGCATCCTCCTTCGTCCTCCGTCTCCATCTCATCCCGCAGCCTCCCTCCCTACCAACCGCGCCCTCCCGCCCTCCTTCCCTACTTACGCCTTTGTGCCTTGATTATATCCTGCTTCAATATCGATGCAAAACAACCTCCATCAATTCTAATCATTTCTCTTTCAATTCTTAGACGTGTGGCGGATCAGAAGCGAAGCTGATCCATCCAGCACCGAGATTATTGTGCGCTCGTCATTCCCCGTGTTACTGCTGCTGCGAAGGGGCCTTTCTCTCCTCTCTTCTTCTCCCTTATTCGCTCTGCTTTTCCTCTTTGGTTCTTTCTTCTTACACCTACATTTTTTTTTGGGGGGGGGGGTGTATAGTATCGTTATTACCTTTACTTTGGGCTTTGTTATTGTTATTATCATTTTTATTTATCATCATCACTGTCTTATTATGAAGACTCTAATAATAGTTAAATCATAAAGAATTGTCATTACTAGTACATTTACTCCATCATTATCATCGCAAGTATCAGTGGCAGAAAGTATTAATTATTATTATCATTATTACTAATGCAGTTATTATTATTATTAAATTTTGTTGTTGTTGTATTTTTTTTATTATATTATTATCATTATTATTTTTAAATATTATTTATTATTATTAATTATTATTATTTTTTTATTTATTTTTTTTAACGAAAGTTTCCTTAGACTGCTAATTAAAATCAAACACCGAGTCACTACCAGTGACCCTAGGGTGATTGAAGTTTGAGGCAAGGGAACATCAACCAACACACGCAAAACATGCAGAACAACCACAAATCAAAACAGCCAGTCAATCATTCCCCCCCCCCTTTTGATTCTCTTTTGATTTCCTGATAAGAAACTTCCGGACCTTTATATTTTCTTTCTTTTTAAATTTTTTTTTTATTATTTTAATTTTATTTCCCTTTTCTAAGAAACTTTATCCTAACCTTTTATTTATTATTATCATTATTTTTATTTATTATTATTATTTATTATTATTATTATTTTTTTCCCGACTTTTACTACAAACTTCTACAAACTACTGCACAAAAAATTTTTTTTCCTAGGGTTATTTTTATAATAATTATTATTATTTTTATCATTATTATTTTTATTTTTATTTTTTTTATTATTATTTTTTTTATTATTATTATTATTATTTTTATTTTTATTATTTTTATTATTATTACTATCGTTACTCATTTTCTTTCTTTTTCTTCTTTTTCTTGTATTGTTTTTTATTTTTATTTTTTTTGGGAAATTTTTATCTTCCTCATTATCATTATCATTTTTATTGTTATTTTTTCCTTTATTTTATTTTTATTGTTTTTTGTTGTTTTTGTTGTTGTTGTTTTTTGTTGTTGTTTTTGGGGGTTGCTATTTTTATTGTCATTTTTAATTATCTTTATTATATTATTACAAATATTATTTTTATTTTTTCATCATTTTTTGTATTATTTTGTTATTATGGTGATTATTTCCACATTTTCATTATTTTTATCATTATTATTATTATTGTCATTTTTATTAGTAGAGTAGCAGTGTGTAGTAGTATCTTTAAATTTTTTTATTACAAATTATTGCTGTTATTATCAATATTCAACATTCTCTATTGTCCTAACCTTTAAATTATTATTATTTTCCCTTATCCATATTATTAAAATCGTTTTTAATATTTCTTATTTAAATTATAATTATTATTTTTATCATTTATTTAAATTTATTCTCAAATTATCTTTTTTGGATTATATTTTTCAAATTATCACTTTTTAAAATTATTATCATCATTATTTCATTAAATCTTTTTTAATTTGTTATTATTTCATGTTTTTTTTTTATCATTATTGAATTTTTTATTATTTTATCATTTTTTTTTTTCCATTAAATTTTTTTACCTTTATTTTAATTGTTATTTTTATTATGGCTTATTTTAAAGGGTTATTATCATTATCAATACTATTTTTATTAATTTTATTTTTCATTATTATTATTCCCTTATTATTACATTATTTTATTATTGTTATTTTTATTTCTTATTATTTCATTATTTTTTATTATTATTACTACAATCATTGTTATTATTCTCATTTTATTTTTCATTATTATCATATCATTTTTATCATCATCATCGTAAATCATCATTATCATTTCATTACCCATTATCATTTCTTTATCATTATCATTATATTATAATTTTTCTTTTATCATTATCTTTTATCATTATCTTTCTTATATTATCATTATCATCATCATTACATCATCGCATCTTTATTTTTTTTTCGTACCCTTAAAACATTAATTTCTTTGTTGTTATTCCGGTTTTGTTGTTTTTGCTGTTCTTCTACTGCTCCTTTTGGGGACTCTATTCTATATTTACAAAGCTGTACTCCCGTTACTTTATTACCTTTATCATTTAATTATTAAAATTATCATGTTTAAATCATTATTCCCATTATGATTATCATCAAAAATTAACCCCAAAACCCCGGGATGTAAGGGGGCCCTGCGAAGGGTTTCGAGAACGGGGTACGAGTTGGCCGGGGAAAACCACGATAGCCCTAAGTGCTTAATATTTTTCCACTCGTTACCCCTGGTGGGTTTAGCACAAAAAATGTGCCAGCAATGGGTATGCCTCCCCTTTTCAGGTCATGCCCCCACCACCATCAAGACTTTTTGCAGGATTTTACCTGATTTGACGGTGTGGACCCGGGCTAAATGTTGGGATCTGAGAAGGAAGGGGAAGTCCTTGACGTAAAAAACTATGGTCCACCGGCGCCAATACTTTTAAACCCATTTTTTATAGGGGATATGAGAAAAGCTGTCTTCCGGGGGGAAAATGTTTCAATGCTGGGTTAGGGGCAGTGGCCTTATTGGAACTCTGATACACTTAGCAGTGAGACGAACCCCGGGGGGCCCTAGAGGACCCCTTTGGGCCCCAACGCCGGGGATCCAGGTTTTTGGGGTCTGCAGCAGAATTTAATTTTAGGGGTTTAAAAATATTTGCAGGGAAGACATCGAATTTCCCCATAGTTTCTATATTTGATAGTGGGTGCATGGACTTTTTTTTATAGCCCAAAGGGATGTCAGTAAAGGGGTTTGGGTCCTGGGAACCGGATAAAGGGACCGTGAATTATAAATGTCTGAACCATTCAGAATGCCCAGGACCTGTTATTTAGCTTTTCCAGGACGGAAAAAACTTAGATCATTCTTGGTTCGTTTCCCTTTGGGGGCTATCCTCCCCCGCAAGTTTTTTTTTTCCGAAAAATTTTCCTAGGGGAAGGGGGCCCTGTGGGATAGCCAAGAAATTTGAAGTTTGGGTGAACTGACTGAATAAGTCGGGAGGGAAAAGGGGCCCCCCAGCTTGGCGATTTGCCAGAGGGATCCTCGCAGTAGAAACAAAAGGAAAATACACCCTCTTTGGGAATTAGTTAATTTTTTTCTTTATTTTCATATTTTAGGGCATCCAAAAAACCCAAAAGGGTTACAATTATCATCATTTGTTATCCTCAACCCTTTATCGTTAATGATGTTGCCATTTTTCATAATGATAAATACAATTCATTTCGTTCGTTATTATTATTAGTATAATTATCATTTATTTAATTTTCATTATTTTAATCCTCATTATTATTTTTGTTATTATTTTTATTATTTTTATTATTATTATTTTATCCCTTATTATTATTATTATTATACTATCATCCCTCACTGTTAAATTTTATTATTATTATTGCTGTTTTTGGTTGAGAAACATATCACCCATTATTTCCGATAAAAAATCACCTTTTTATGTCGACGCCATCATTTTTTTCCTCCGACCTCTTTCCTTTTCCTCCCTTATGTTTTTAAAATCTTTTTCCTTGTCTGTCCTTTTATTTTCTCTATCCCCCATTCTTCATTTAAACTTTTTTTTTTTCTCCCTTTTTCTTCTTTCCCTTTGGGTCCTTTCCCCAATTTCTTTTTTCTAATATTCCTTTCCCCGGGCTTCCCTTTGAAGCTTCGAGCCTCCCTTTCGGGAAAAAATTCCTCTTTTCTAACCCCCCTTTTTTCCCTTTTCCCCCTTTCCCCACCCTCCCCCCTTTAAACCCCCCAAACCCTTACGACCCCCAAACCCGACCCCTTTTTGAATGGCGCCTGGTCGCGTCGCTAATAATTAAAACACCGGTTGTTTTGGGGGCCGGTTTCCCCCCCTCGGGCTTCAAGGAGCTGGGTTTGGAGGTTTTGGGGTTTTTTAAAAAAGGGGGAAAAAGGGAAAAAGCATTTTTTTCATTAAAAAATATTGTCCGGGGGATGTCGAATTTATTTTTCCTATTTTTGCTCGGTTAATGCCATCATCATCCAGATTACCTTTCATTTTTCGTCATTGTTTTTATTATTACGCCTTCATGCTTTTATTCTGGGGTGTGTGGGATATAAAATATATATAATAAAATAATTTAATATATATATATATATATTTATATATATATATTATAATATAAATATATATGGGTTATATTTTTAAAATATATATATATTATATAAAATATAAATAATAATTATATATATTATAAAATCAGGAAAAAATTTAAAAAGTATATAATAATATAATATATATATATATATATATATTTATATAAAATATATATAATATAAACTATGTATGTTTTATTTTTATATAGTACCCTTTTTATTACAGTATAGTGTGTGTACATATATACAAAATATATATATATATATATATATATTATAATATTTTATATATATTAATATATATATATATTTTATATATATTTTATTTTATATATATTTTATATATAATAAATAAAGTATATTATAAAATATATATATATTATATATTTATATAAGATTATATTATATATATAATATTCACACAAAACCCCACCACACTTATATTAGATCTTTTATTTTGTCCTATTTTGGGGGTTTCTGTTTTTTATGAGTCTACTCCAGATAGTTTTTGTTCGGGGCATTTCTTTGATCAAGGCTTTTTTTCCCCTCATGTTTTTCATTACACAAAAACTTTTTTTTCTTTTTATTGGCTTTTTCCCCTTTTCCATGTCCCGGTAGTTCCATATCCCTCGCTTTCTTTTCCCGGGTGTTCTTCATCGTCCCTTTTCCTATTCCCGTTGTCCAAACCATCTCAATCTTGCACCCCCGGGAAATCTCTTCGATAGTTTGGGCCCACCTTCACCCGGGTTTCCCCTGATGTTTTCGGTTTTCCCAATTTTGTCCAAAACGTGCCATCCCTCTTAGAAACTTCCTTTCTGTAACATTTTAGTTTCTTTTTGCTTTTTTGAGTGCAGCTGCTTCCAACACATACATCACTGCCGGCCCTTTCTACCTCTGTAAACCTTTCCTTTCAGTTGAAATTTGCACTCTTCCCCACCCAAACACACTCGTCACCTTCCCCAATTGTTCCATCCACATTGAATAAGGGGTTTTTTATTTCTTTACCATCCCCCTGATGGTTTTCCCCCTTTGTACTGAATTAAAACTCTTCACCTCTTTATTCATCCAAAAAAAAAAATGTATCGTGTCTTTTAATTCCTTTTTTGGAAAATGTTGTCAATTTTTTTCACTTTCTTCTAATTATCTTCATAGCTCTAAATCTCTAAAGCCTACCTCCATCTCTCTAACCTGGGGTTTTTAGGCTTGTTACTCGCTTTCCCGTAAAGGGAACATCCACCTGGAGGACACACCATGTTTTTTTTTTTTTCTAACTTCCTTTCCCTAGCACATCCCCACCCTATATTAAAAGGGGAAAGGGCTCCGGGACCAAACTTTGGTGGAGTCCAACACTGACCTAGAAGCTTTTTTGTAAATTTCCCAAAAGTGAAACCAAAATCCCTTTGGGTTTTAGCATTTCTTTACGATTCCCCTTATTATTTCTAAATACTTTTTTGGGGCCAAAACCCCTTCCCCTCAAACTTCTCCATACTTCTTTCTCGGCACTCTATCATAGGCCTTTTTCCCAAATCTTGAATGACCCATGGGGGTAAATTTGTTTTCTCTGAAATTTTTTCCCTGGTTTGTCTTTACAGGATATGGGGTGTCAGTGGACCCCCAAAAACCTTTAGTCTAAACCCTCAATTATACTTTCTAATAGTTTTAGTGTGTGGGGACATCAACTTTTCCCTCTTTTAATTTTTAAGGGTCGGACATTTCCCTTCTCTATTTTTTCCGGGGGTTACTTCTTTTTCCATTCCCTTTTTATTAAAAAGCCATAAGAAGCTGATATTATATATATATATATATAATATATATATATATATATATATATAATATATATATATATATATATATATGATATATATATATATATATAATATATATATATATATATATATATATATATATATGCACACACACAGAATAGAAGCAGTGAAGGCGTAATAATAATAACAATGACGATAATGCAGGTAATCTGGATGATGATGGCATTAACCAGAGCAAAAATAGAGAAGAAAGTAAATTCGACATCAACGGACAATATCTTTAATGAGAAAAAATGCAGGTTCTCTTCCTCCTTTAAAAACTCCAAACCTCCGAAGCAGCTCCTTGAAGCCCGAGGAGGGAAACTCGGCCTCCAAACAACCGGTGATTAATTATGTAGCGACGCGACCAGGCAGCCATTCGGGAAAGGGTCTGGTAGGGTCGTAAGGGATGGGGCGGGTTAGGGGAGAGGGTAGGGAAGGGGGAAAGAGAAGGGGGTTAGAGAAGAGGAATCTTTTCGTAAGGAGGCTCGAAGCTTCGAAGAAGCCCGAGGAAGAGGAATATTAGAAAGAAGAGAATGAGGAAGGATCCAAGGAAGAAGAAAAAGAGGAGAAGAAAAAAAGATGTAATGAAGAATGAGGATGAGAGAAAATAAAAGGACAGACAAGGAAAAAGACTTTAAAAGACATGAAGGTGCAGGAGAGGAAGAGGTCTGGAGGAAAAAAATGATGGCAGTCGACATAACAAGGTGATTGTTATCGGTAATAATCGTGATATGTTCTCAACCATAAACAGCAATAATAATAATAATAATAACAGTGATGATGATAGTAATAATAATAATAATAATAATGATAATAATAATAATAATAATAATAATAATAATAATAACAATAATAATAATGATGATTATAATAATGATAATTACAATCATGATAATTATACTAATAATAATAACGATACGATAATGATATTGTATTTATCATTATGATAATGGCAACATCAGTAACGATCAAGGTGAGGATAACAAATAATGATAATTGTAAGCCTTTGGTTTTGGATGACTAAAATATGAAAATAATGAAACAGAGTAACTAATTCTAACGAGGGTGTATTTACCTTTTGTTTCTAGCTGCGAGGATCCCTCTGGCAAATCGCCAAGCTGGGGCCTATTCCATCCCGACTTATTCAGTCAGTTCACCCAAGCTTCAAATTTCTTGGCTATCCCACAGGCCTCCTTCCCCTAGGAATGTCTTCGGAAAAAAAAAACTTGACGGGCAGGATAGTCCTCAAGGAATCGAACCAAGAATGATCTAAGTTTCCAGTCCTGGAATGCGTAAATAACAGGTCCTGGTCATTCTGAATGGTTCAGACATTGATAATTCACGGTCTTGATCCGGTGCTAGGACCAATCCATTTACTGACATCTTGGTCTGATAAACAAAAGTCATGCACCACACTATCAAGATATAGAAAACTATGCGACTTCGATGTCTTCCCTGCAAATATATACCACTAATTAAGTTCTGCTAGCAGACCCCAAAATCCTGGATCTCGGCGTTGGTCAACGAGTCCTCTAGGCCCATGGGCTTCGTCTCACTGCTAAGTGTATCTAGAGTTCTCAATAGAGGCCACTGCCCCTAACCCAGCATTGAAGCATTCCCCCTGGAAGACAGCTTTACTCAATATCCAGCCTATAAAAGTGTTAAACGTATTGGCGCCGGTGGACCATAGCTTCTTACGTCAAGGACTTCCTTCCATTCTCAGATCCTCAACATTTAGCCAGGGTCCACACCGTCACTCGAGGTAAGTCACTGCAGAAGTCTTGATGGTGGTGAGGCATGACCTGACAGGGGAGGCATACCCATTGCTGGCACATTGTTGTGCTAGCCCAGCCAGGGGTAACGAGTGAGAAAGTATATAAGCACTTAGACTATCGTGGTTCCTCGAGCCAGACTCGTACCTCGTTCTCGAACCTTCGCAGGCCGCCTTACATCCTGTGTTGGGCATTAATTTCGATGATAATCATAATGGTAATAATGATTTAATCATGATAATGTAATAATGATAATGATAATGGTAATAGAATAGTAACGGTAGTAGCAGCTAGTAGTAGTAGAAGTAGAGTCACAATAGCAGCAGTAGAAGAACAGCAATAACAACAATTACAGGAATAACAACAACGAAATTAATGTTAATGATGACGAAAAGAATGATGATGACGATGATGATAATGATGATGATAATGATAATGATAATGATGATAATGATAATGATAATGATAATGATAATGATGATGACGATGATGATGATAATAATGATAATGATAATAATGATAATAATATGAGAAATAATAACAATGATTGTAGTAATAATAATAACAATAATAATGATAATAATATTAATAACAATAGTAGTGATAATGATAATAACAATTAACATAAGCCATAATAAAAATAACAATTAAGATAATGGTAAAAAATTATAATGGAAAAAATGATGATAATAATAATAACAATTAAAATAATGATAAAAAAAATAATGATAATAATAACAATTAAAATGATGAATGAAATAATGATGATAATAACTTTTATAGTGATAATATTGAGAATAGTAATCAAAATGATAATATTGAGAATATTAACTAAAATGATAATAATAATAATTATAATCATAATAATGATAATATTAAAATCGATTATAATAATGATAAGGATAATGAAGATAATAATAATGAGGATTAGGACAATAATGAGAATGTTGATAATATTGATAATAACAGCAATAATAGTAATAGTATTAATGATACTACTACTACTACTGCTACTACTACTAATAATAATGACAATAATAATAATAATGATAATAATAATGAAAATGATGGAAATAATCACCATAATAACAACTAATAACAAAAGTGATGATAATAATAATAATATTTGTAATAATAGTAATAATGATAATTATAATGACAATAATAATAGCAACAATAACAACAACAACAACAACAACAACAACAACAACAACAACAAAATAATAATAATAATGATAATAATAACAATAATAATGATAATGATAATGATGATGATAACAATAACAACAACAATAATAATAAAAATCAATACAAGAACAAGAAGAAGAAGAAAGAAAATGAGTAACGATAGTAATAATAATAATAATAATAATAATAATAATAATAATAATAATAATAATAATAATAATAATAATAATAATAATAATAATAATAATAATAATAATAATAATAATATAAAAGGTACGGATAAGTTTCTTGAGCAAATACCAGGAAATCCAAAATTAAAAGAAATCCAAAAAATAGTCTTAAACAGCACAGCACATGTTCTCAGAAGAACATTATCAATCTGAAGTGTTCTTTGTGTGCGTGAATTGATTTGACTGGATGTTTTGATTTGTGGTTGTTCTGCATGTTTTGCATGTTTTCGTTGATGTTCCATTGCCTCAAACTTCAATCACCCTAGGTCACTGGTAGTGACTCGGTGTTTGATTTTAATTAGCAGATCTAAGGAAACTTTCGTATAAAATAATAATAATAATAATAATAATAATAATAATAATAATAATAATAATAATGATAATAATAATAATAATGATAATAATAATAATAATAATAATAATAATAATAATAATAATAATAATAATAATAATAATTATAATAATAGTAATAATGATAGTAACAACAACAACAACAACAACAATAATAATAATAATAACTGCATTAGTAATAATGATAATAATAATTAATACTTCTGCCACTGATACTTGCGATGATAATGATGGAGTAAATGTACTAGTAATGACAATTCTTTTATGATTAACTATTATTAGAGATCTTCATAATAAGAACAGTGATGATGATAATACAAAATGATAATAACAATAACAAAGCCCAAAGTGACGGTAATAACGATACTAGTACACCCCCCCGAAAAAAAAAATGTAGGTGTAAGAAGAAAGAACCAAAGAGGAAAAGCAGAGCGAATAAGGGAGAAGAAGAGAGGAGAGAAAGGCCGCTTTCGCAGCAGCAGTAACACGGGGAATGACGAGCGCACAATACATCTCGGTGCTGGATGGATCAGCTTCGCTTCTGATCCGCCACACGTCTAAGAATTGATGAGAAAATGATTAGAATTGATGGAGGTTGTTTTGCATCGATA
>NC_051399.1:49850304-49855304 GCF_015228065.2 Penaeus monodon | reverse complement strand
TATATAACAACAAAAATGCCCTTCAGTCTCGATTTATAAGGAAGTTTGGCAAGTAGAGACTGTAAAAAATAATGAAAATTGAAAATACAATATATCTTCGTAGTATTACGAAGAAACGGCATGGGATGCTGGTATTTGGCATGAGTGGTCGCGCATGCTCGGGCGACGATATAAGCCCCCGGCAGCGAGGCCCAGGCCACTATGAATGCTACCCGTCAATTATGGGTTAACAATCTGACAACTAGAATCTCTTACAATCTTAGAACTAGAACAACAAACCTTATCAAACTGCTTAAATTTTTTCATGTTGCTTGGCACCCTCAAAAGTAATCGTTAATTAAGTTACCAGGGCGTAAGTGATTCATTACTTTATATATTTGTCAAACTTCCTGAAATCTTGAATTATTGGTTGTATCATAAAAGGAATACTGCCACCTAAATCTTACGGTCCAACTCCCCTTTTTACATGCTGCCAAAAGGGCTTACGCACCTCGATGTGTTATTTCTGTTTATGGGATTGTATCCACTTTGATTAAATATAAATGATTATGAAAGGTCCCTGTAATCCTCTATTAACAGAATGCCCCTTTTCACTTACGTGTTCCAGGTCATAGTTTGCAGTTTATCGGGTACTATTAGTTATCGGCGATGATCGGATTAGTGTCGCCCGTAGGCCTATCAAATGTTTACTTCAAAACTACGACTTTTGGATAGGGAGGGAGGAGGGGGGGAGCACCACATACATTTTGACTTTTCAAAAGTTTTATGCTAAAAGAAAAGGCATGATATGATCTACAGCCTTAAGCCCGTGTTCATTAAAAAAGTATGGGACGGGATAATGAGGTTAATAAAAGCAATAATGCTAACGACAATGATAATTACAATAATAATAGATGTAGCAATAATAGCAGTAGTAACAATGGTGATGATATTATTACCGTTACTACAATAAAGAAAGCATTAATGGCAAGACACAGACATACGCATAAAATAAATGCGTATAAATGCATAAATGAGTCTCTGAATGGAAACGTGGCGAGGGCACGGGCGCAAAGGAGCCAGAGCCAAACAAATCTGAGGCCAGCCTCCGCTGGCGCCCCTATGAGTGACGGAAGCCATTAAACTCAACGACGACTGTTCGAGGGGCGACCTGGAGCACCAGCCTCTCCGCATGTCGCTGGATTAGCATAACAAAACGACGGAAACTCTTCTTTGTGAACGTATCTTTCTAGTTTGCTCTTCCTCCGTGTTCTCCTCATTATTTCTTCCTTCTTTATCCTTTTCTTCCTACCGACGTCCTTTCCCCATTTCTTCCGTTATAAATCCAGTGATCTTGATTGTCCTATCATCCTTCTTCTTCTTTTCTCCTCTCTCTCATTTTCTTTCTGTAGCGCCTCCTTCTCTTTTCCCATTTCTTCCTTCGCCATTCCTCCCTTCCCACCCTCTTTCTCTCTCCTTTATTATTGTATCTCCTACTTTATTCTTGTCATTTCCACTTTTCCGACTCGCTGACTCCTCTTTTGAATTTCGCTTCCTGTCCTCTCTCCTTCGCTTCCTGCTCGTCTCTCTCTCTCTCTCTCTCTCTCTCTCTCTCTCTCTCTCTCTCTCTCTCTCTCTCTCTCTCTCTCTCTCTCTCTCTCTATCTATCTATCTATCTGTGTGTGTGTGTGTGTGTGTGTTTTTCCTCCTATCTCTACTTTTGTTGAAAGGTGATTGGGAGTGGGTTGGGGGAAATCCATAGCGGAAGAGCTCGACAATCTATCAAATTGTCCTGTAGTTTGTGAGGAGCAAGGTCCCATGTCCGCTTCTCCAGCCTTGGCAGAAAGCATAAAATGATTCAGTAAATGAGACAAACAGGTATGGTTATATACGGTTATATACAGATAGATAGATAAATAGATAAATAGATAGATAGATAGATAGATAGATAGAAAGAGAGAGAAGAGAGAGAGAGAGAGAGAGAGAGAGAGAGAGAAAGAAAGAAAAAAAACGAAAGATAGATAGATAAATAGATAGATAGATGGATAGATAGATAGATAGATAGATAAATAGATAGATAAATATATAGATAGAGAGAGAGAGAAAAAAAAAGAAAAAAGAAAAAAGAAAAGGCCGATGTATGTGTGAGAATTTCCAGACCTCCCTCTTGTAATGGCCCGTTACTCGACCACATAAAAGTCGCGGAACGTGAAATGTGAAATGTTTAAATTCTCAATCCGTGACGATACTTCGGAAAGGTGGCCGGAGGAGGAGGGGGGGGGGGTAGGGGAACGACTACGAGAGGCGGGAAGGGAAGGGAGGGGAGGAGGGGAAAAGGATGTGAAGCCTAGGGGAAAGGGCAGGGGGATAGGGAAGAGCGGTTATAGGTTTGTCGTAGGGGAGAAGCGGAGTGAAATAGAGGAAGCGAAGGGAGAAGTGGAGGAGAGGTGGGGATAAAGGAATCCGAAAGGAGTGGGGGAGAGGGGAGCTGGGAGGGGCGCTATTTGTAGGAGTATGACATAGAGGGGTGAAGGAAATAGGAATGGTGGAAGGCATGGAGAGAGGAGGGACGAGTTTGAGAGGAGGAGGAGGAAGAAGAAGATTATTAGAGCAAGGGAGGTCATCTGTGATTGAAATGGGAAGGTGTAGTGGTTAGTGAGATGCCGAGGGAAAATAAAAAACCAAGAGAGATGGAGATACATAGACAGTGCTATGGGCCGGAAGCAATGTCTGAATAGTAGGTTGAAAGAGACGGATAGAGAGAAATAAACGGAGATATGAGAGAGACAAATAAACACAGGTTAAATGGGTGGACATTAGACTATAACTTAAGGACATTTCGATTCTGAATCGCTCATCCTTGGGTCCTTTTTGTACAGAATAACTATAATCCAAGCCCCTTTCTCTCTCTCTATCTATCTATCTATTTATCTATCTCTACCTAAGCGAAATGGGTATCGCCAAAAATGAGCTTGTTGGAAAAAAGTTTTGGGTCGAGTCGCCAGTTAGCAAATACCTGTGAGTTCGGTAACAAAAATTATTTTAGGCCCTGGAGAAAGAGAGAGAGAGAGAGAGAGAGAGAGAGAGAGAGAGGGTAGATAGATAGATAGATAGTAGAGAGAGAGGGAGAGAAAAAGAGAGAGATAGAGAGAGAGAGTGAGTTAGTGAGAGAGAGAGAGAGAGAGAGAGAGAGAGAGAGAGAGAGAGAGAGAGAGAGAGAGAGAGAGAGAGAGAGAGAGAGAGAGAGGGGGGGAAATAGATAGGTAGATAGATAGATAGACAGATAGATAGATGGATAGATAGATAGATAGATAGACAGATAGATAGACAGAGGGAGAGAGAGAGAGAGAGAGAGAGAGAGAGAGAGAGAGAGAGAGAGAGAGAGAGAGAGAGAGAGAAAGAGCAATACATCATAAATAAGACACAAAGACTTGATGAAAGAGAAGCCAAGGCAAAGATCGTGGCTCTTTGTTCCGACGGAATCAATTGGGGAGAATGTTGCTCTTTGGTGTCATAATCGAAATATATTGCGGTTGCCTTTCGGCCTCTCTCTCTGCCCAGTCTCTCTCTCTCTCTCTCTCGCTCTCTCTCTCTGTCCGTATGTCTGTCCGACTGTCTGTTTGTCTGTCTGTCTGTTTGACTGTCTGTCTGTCCGTCTGTCTGTCTGTCTCTCTGTCTTTCTGTCTGTCTGTCTGTCTGTCTGTCTGTCTCTCTCTACTCTCTCTCTGTCTGTCTGTCTGTGTCTCCTTCCTTCTCTTTCTCTTTCTCAACCCTTAACATTCCCTCCTACTGCGCGCCCACCCTTTTCCGTCTCCCTCTCTCTCGCACCATTTAATGATACCAATTAAATTACAGAGATCAGAGAGACGGTGTATCCTTCATCACAGAAATGTTTTGGATGTTTCGTATACACGTTAAGGTGATTATAACGGCAAAGCAAACGAAACGCTATTCTCGATTTTACTGCAAGATGTGTTACTATACGTTGTTATGATGGCATGTCATGTATATTTCTCATGAGTACGTTTACACACAAACACAGATACACAGACACATACACACATACACATACACATACAAACACACACACACACACACACACACACACACACACACACACACACACACACACACACACACACACACACAAACACACACAAACACACAAAACACACACACACACACACACACAGTTTGAGTGTTGTCACAAATGGATTTACCAAAGCTGTGTAATGTGTGTCGTATGCGCTAAAAAGCACATTGCAGTATTTTGACTTCGCTTCCCTAGTTTGTTAACTTTCGTAGTATATCGTGCGAAATGCCATATAAATAACTTGATCTTCTTGAAAACCAAAGAAATCCTAAATTTCAGAGCTATATAAACTATACAAAGTTCCACACAATTGTTTTAGGGAATAATACACCATAATACAAATAACAATAAATTGGATTGTTTTTCTACATCTTCAAGGACACGTGAAATTAAAAGGAAATATATTCTCAGCAATTGTCGTTTATCCTTTCTCTACCAGAAAAACAATATCACGGCACATAACAGAACACACCTTACCGCAACACAACATACCACAAGGCATATACCATCGCTTCACACCACGGCACATGTCACACCACATAAGACCACAAGAAAACATAAAACACCACATCATCTCAAATCAAGCCCAACGCAACACAACAAACTGTTTACGAAGCAAATCCTTCCCCAAATAAACGCCAGAGAGTCCCTCCCAGCGACACAAGTTCACACTAAACGCATTCGTTCACTCCCTGCGTTCACAAAAAAGACTTTACAGAATCCCTTCCATAAAGCATTACACGAAAATACCCTAAATCCAAAGAAAGCTCAAGGGGGCCTTTTGACCTGCGACATATTCGAGCGAGAAAAACGGAGAAACAGAACAGCTCGACCTTTGTCACTTCTTTTATTCCTTCTTCTTCTTCGTTCTTTCTGTTCGCTGCCTTTCCATTTAACTTCCCTGCTGTTACTTTGCATTCTTTATGTT
>NC_051399.1:49832804-49845304 GCF_015228065.2 Penaeus monodon | reverse complement strand
ATTAAATTTTTAGAAAACCCTAATTTAAAAAAAAAAAATATTTATTATAATCACCACACACACCCCACAAACACACCCCAAAAACAACATATTATATTAAAAATATATAAATATATAATTATATATTATATAATATATATATATAATATATTTTTTTTTGTGTGTTTTTTTTTTATTATATATATATATATATATATATATATATATAAAAATATTTTATATATATTATATTATCAACACACACACACACACCAAAAAACCTGCACACACACACCCACACCCCACACACAATATATTATTATATTATATATAATTATATATATCTATATATATAAAATATATTGTGGTTTGTTTTTTTTGTTGTGTGTTGTGGTGTTTGTGGAAATGTCCCCTATAAAAAAAATATATATTATAATATATATATATATAAATATATATATTTTAAAATTTTATATAATTATAATATATATATTTTTTAATTTTTTTTTTTTTTTTTTTTTTGTTAATATAATAAATATATATATATATATTTATATATATATATAATATTTTATATATATTATAATATATTATATATATATATATATTAATATATCTTTTAAAATATATATATATTTTTTTATATCTCTACCTATATCAATCTTTTTAATATATATATATTATCTTTTATATATATCATAAAAAATTTTTATATAAAATTATTTTATATAATTTTTTCTTGAAACTCATATATCTTTAATATATTTTAATCTAATTTTTATATATATATTCTCTTATATAATATATATAGAATATTATATATATATATTTTTTTTAATAAAATTTTAATATTTATTATAAAAATTAAAAAGGTGCTAACTGCAGAAACCCGAAAACAAAATAAGAAATATTAATAAAAATGATGAAATGATTTAATAAAAATGAAAAAAAAGGTAAAGATAGTAATGTTTTGGGTAATAAATAAAAAAAATAAAAAATTTTAATTTTAAAATAAAATAGAAATAATAATAATATAATATAATAAAAAAGAATAATAAAAATATAAAATAATAATAAAAATTTAATATAACAATATAGTCAAATATTTAAAGGGAAATAATAAATGAAAATGATTATGGGAAATATAAAAATAAAAAATAATAATAAAAATAATAATAATGATAATAAAAATAAATAATAATAAAATAAAATAAAAATAAAAAATAAAAATAATAAGATTTAAGAAATTTATGATATTCCTAATTGCAAAAATGATAAATAAAATTATAAAAAGGGATAATAAAAATAATAATAATAAAAATAATAAAAATAAAATAATCAAAAATAATAAAAATTTAATTTATCAATAATAAAAATTTGATAAAAATCAAAACTACTAATAATAAAAACTAAAAATATAAAATTTAAATATAAAAATTAATGAAAATGAAAATGTTGAAAATGAAATGAAAATGATAATGATAAGGAAAATGATAATGATAATGAAAATACCGAAATTTAATATCAATAAAAATAACAAACTAATAATAATGATAAAAATTTTAAAATAGTGATTAAAAGATGAAAATATAATTTTCCTATTAAAAGAACTAAATAAAATGCCAGAAAAAAACGCAAAAAAAACAAGCCCCAAAAAAATTATCCCCAAAAAGTTGAAAAATAAAAATTTTCCCAAAATTAATTTTTAAAATGCACCAAACCTGCGCAAAAGAAGGAGAAAAAATAAAGGGAATGAATCCCGGTTTCCATCCGGGGGCTTTAAAACGTGTGAACAAATTTAAAAAGACGCCATTGCCCCCCCCCTCCCTGGGGCCGCAAACCGCCCCAACGCTGAAAAAGGATCTTGATTAAAAAAGGAAAAAAATGAAGGTCCTTTTTGGGTCCCGGGAGGGGGAGGGGAGGGGGCACGGGAAAGAGACGGAAAAAGGGCTCGGGAGGGGGGGGGGAAAGGAGGAAACAGGGGGGAAAAAAGGAGGGATTGGGGGGAGGGGGGGGAAAAGGAGATACAGGAGGGAGGAAAAAAAGGTAAAGGAGGGGGAGGGGCAAGTAGGCCGGGGAGGGGCTTAGGGGGAAGGGGAAAGGACGAAAGGGGGGGGGCAGAAAAAGGAAGCATAGGGGGGAAATGGGGGACCCTAGGAATGGATCCGGGGAAGAATTTGGGGGGGGGGAAAAACCCCGCAAAGGGGGGTTTGGGGAACAGGCCAGGAGGGAGAGGGAAGGGTTTCAAGATTGAGAGGAGGGGGGGGGGCCCGGGGGGTTTTGCGGGGGGGGGGTGGAAAAGGGAAGCCCAAAGGGAGGTGCTTGGGGTTTGGGGGGCGGGGCTAAAGGTCCGGGGTTAGAGGCAGGGGGGGACAGGAGAGGGTGGGGGGTGGGGGGGGTTTGGGGGGGAAGGGGGGGAAAAGAGAAGGAGAAGGGGGGGGGGAAAAGAGAGAAGGAGGAGAGGGAAGTGAACTCCGGCGTAACCTGGTTTTGGGAACCCTCGTTTTCCTTTCAAAAAAGCAAAGGGTAATTTTCCCCTTTTTTTGGAAAATTTAATTTTTCCCATTTTTTTTTTTTGATATAAAAATTATATATATTTTTAATTTTTAAATTTTAAAATATTATTATATATATATATATTAATTTATATATATTTAATATAAAATATATTTGATTTATTAATATTATATATTACTTTTTATTATATTATATATAATATTTTTGTAATATAAAAATATCAATTTATTTTTTAAAATTATATATATTTATATATTTATATTTTGGGTAAAATATAATAAATTATTAAAATATATATAATATTTATAAAAATTATTTTTATTATAAATATATTTTTTTTTAAAATGTAATTTATTATTTTTAATAAATATTATAATTATAATATTATAATTAATATATTATTTTTATATATATAATTTTTAAAATATTATATTATAAAATTTTATATTTTTTATAATATATATTTTATAGATATATATAATATATATATAGATATATATTATATTATTTTATACCTATAAAATAAAATTATTATTTATATAATTATATATATATTTAAATTTTATTTTATATTTATTATTTTAAAATGTTATATTTATAAAATTTTTTATATATTATTTTTAAATTTTTATATTTTAATATTTTCTTAATATATTATCTATGTGTGGGGTTGTTTTGTGTGGGGTGTCTTATATACACAAAATTTTTGTATTCATATATATTTTTTAGGCCGACCCGCCTCGTCTCTCTCCCACCAACCCAAAAAGGCGGGCTAGGCAAGGGCCCGGCTATCCACAGGGCCCCTGAACCTGAACAGTTTCCCGGAGGCACCCGCCCAAGCGTCCCCCGAACCCCCACGAGGGGAAAAGCCACCTGGAGAGGCCCGGGGACAAATAAACCCCCAATGACAGTCCTTTTTTCCTTTTTTTACAAAAAGTTATTTTTCCCGTACCCTTTTCTATAGGCAAAAATACAGGGGGAAAACCAAAATGTCAAAATGCCGATACAGCTTTAAAGGGCAAAACAAAATTTTAAACCGGTCACAAAAGGGCCCCAGGTCTTCAACCCGGAGGGAGCAAAAAAACCCCTCCCTTGGGTTGTTTTCCCCCCCCCCCGCTCCACCAGCCCGCGTCTGTTTGCCCGGTCCCCTTTATGTTAACACATCCCCGGTCATCCTTTTCATGTTAAAACATGTTTCGAAAAGAACAAGACCCCTGGGGTAGCCTAACCCCCCCCACAAACAGACGACCCGTCTGCTCGACATACCTAAAAACCCGAAACAAACTACGAAAATTTTTTAAAAAAAATTAGTCCTCAGGGAAAAAAAAAAAATTTTTCATCCACGCGGCTTTCTTCGCTCCTCGCGGGGTCCTCTGGGGGAGGTGTGGGCGGGGGTAAGGGGTTTGGGAGTGGGACCCGAGGGGTATCTCCTGCCCCAAGCCTGGCTCCCTGGTCCAACCCCTGACTCTTTGCAAACCCTCACCCTCCAAAAGCTGTTTCCCATCTCGGTCGGGGTCTGCCACTCCTCCCAAAAGGGGCTACTGGGGCTAACTTTTATCTTCTTTTTCACCCTGGCCCCAGGGTAGCTTCCCCGGCTCATTGGGAACCCCCCCACGCCGTCTTTTTTTTCACCATGGCCCCACACCAACCAACTCCTTGCTCCCTCCCCCACGACTCTTCTGGGTGCTCCCCCTTTCCTCACAAATGCCCAGCTTTGCACCAGCTGGCCCCTTCCCGGGCCCTTTTTGGGAGTTGGCTACCCAAAACTGGTAACTAACCCTCCCCTGGTCCAACAAGGCTCCGCCCAAACCCCTACGGCCCCTCCCAGCTGCATTTTTGGAAATTTGGGTCCACGAGGCCCTCTACTCCACGCTCAACCCCGAAGTTTGACAACCCCATTTCTAAAACCCCTGGGCCTTTGGGGGGAAAGTGCAGTGCCCCAAGCCGTAAATATCTCCCGCACAGCCCAAAATCTGGAAGGGAAGGGAAAATCTTCCCCGTGCAACCCCCCCTCAGCTTCCCCTCCCAGGGCGACAAAAACGCCTTACTCTGCCTCAGGGATCAAGGCCCAGCAAGCAGTGCTCGTCCAGATCGGCCCAAAACACACCGGCAGGGCCCCTGCAAACCCTGCTGCCCCCGGTCCCAAAACGAAACCTCCACTGGCCCCTTGAGCTGCACCAATGCCCCCTGACACCACCCAGTCCTTTTGTGGGGGCTTTGGAAGTTGCATAGTGGCCAACTTCAGGCCCCCCTAAGGGGGCTTCCCCAGCCCCAGTGTCCCCCTTTCCGGCGGCTGGGTTCCCATCATTGGGGCCCTCCCCCTTGCATCGTGCTGGTTCGACCCGGGGCTTACCCAAATGGGGCCCCCGGGAAAACCAGGGGCGGCTGGGGGTTTCCGGGGCCCCCCTTTTCTACCTGTCCGAGTTTTCCCCCCGTCCACTTCCTTAGCCTTAGGGCATGCACTCGGTGGTTACCCCTCCTGGGCCCCCTCCCTTTCACCTGCCTTGGGAAAGGCCCCAGAATCCGTCCCGGGTTTAAGGACGTTTTCTCCCGCTCCCTCCACAACCGACTACTTTTTGTGCCCTTCCTTACCGCAGCCCAAAACAAGCCCTTTAAAGTGCTTTGGGCTCAACCCTTTCCCCAAAGCTAAATTTTCCACTTTTGCCTTCCGGCCCCGGGAAATCTGGCGGGGCTTTAGCACTTTGGGCCCCAGCCACGGTTTTCCCTTAGGGAAAGGCCCCGAACTTTCCCCGGCCCTCGCCAACCCACCTGCAGGCCCGGGTGTGGGCCCGCTTGCGTAGTTTTGCGCTGCTGGTCCCCGCAAAGCGTCAACAAAGAAATCCCCGGGCCCCCGGAACCCGATCATCCTCTTCCGCAGCAGCAGGGTAAAGACCTCCTTACCAGCGCCTTTTCCCCATCCTGGCCCTGGGACGTGGGCCGCCACGCTCCGAGTCCGCTTCTTCAAATGGGCCCGGAAAATACCCCGGGCCCGGTGGTGGTTTCCCGAAAAGGCGTTTTTAAAAGCCCTGCCCTGGGGTTGGGTTTTTTGGGGTTGGTTTAATTCCCCAAAATTCCACCGCGGGTTTTCCCTTTACCCTCTGCAAATTTTTTTTTTCCCGGTTTTTACCCCTTTTTAAACGATTTAAATTTTTTAAAACAAATGTAAAAAAATTCCCTTTTGGGTTTTCCCCTAAAATTTTTTCTGGTAAAAATTTATTTTATAAACCTTGGGGAAATAACACCCTAAATAAAGGCAAAATTAAACCGGGTTCCAATTTCCCCACCTAATTTTCCCCCAATTTTATTCCCCCCCTTTTAAACTTTAAAAAAAACCGGGGCACCCTTTCCCCTAAAGACCCCCAAACCCAAAACTACATTAATTTTAAATGTCGCTGTTTTTTAACCAATGTCCCGGGCCCTTTTTCCCCCATTTTCAGGTTTGAACCTTTCCCTTTAATCTGATTAAAACATTTATTTTAAGCTTGGTTCAGGTTTGGGGGAAGAATTTTATTTTCAAGATGAAAATTCTTTACCACCTTTTTAAATTCTAACTGTTCCCCTTTCCCTTCCCCCTTAAAAACGAGAGTTTCCTCTTGGTCCCCCCCGTGGCAAAATTTTCCCTTTTTTGCCTTTCCCCTCATAAACTGGAATTATATTTCCTTAAACCCAATTTCCCCCAACAAACTTTTCTAGGTCCCAAAATTTACAAAAAAATAAAAATTTTTTCCCCCTCCCATCAAATTAAAACCCCCTCCTACACCCCTTTTTTAAGCCACTTCCTGGCCCCGAAACCGTAAAGAACCTTATTTCCCATCCTAAACCCAAACTCCCAAATATAACACTTGAAACCCCCAAAAGCCCCTTAACACCAAATTAACCCCCAACAAATCTCCCTTTTTTTATTTAAAATTAATTTAAACCCCCAACTTTTCAAACAATCCGGGGCCAAATGTCAATCACAAAAAAAAGCTTATAAAAAGGGGAAACAAATTTTCCCCTAGGCACAAACCCGGGGCCACCCGGGCCCCCAAACCCCAAAACCCCTTCTGTTCCTGGGTTCCCCCCCTCCACAAAACTGCTCAAGGTTTTCCCAGGGTCCCCCCATTTAACCCATCCCCCGTTCACCTTTTTATGTAACCCTTTTCCCCCCCCAGAGGAAAAAGAAAACCCACTTTTTTTGGGGTAGCCCCTTAAATTTAAATATTTTTTTAATTTTTTTATTTTTTTTTAAAAACCCCATATTATATTTTATATTAAAATTTTTTTTGGGGGGCCCAAATTTTTTATTAATATTTTTATTTTTTCCCTTTAATTTTTTTAAACCATTTATTTTTTTAATAATTTTTTTAAAAAAATATTTAAAATTTAAAATTTTAATAAATTTAAAAACAATAAACTAAGCCGAAATTACTCAAGCAAACTATCTAGGAATACTTAATGATTACATACAAAATACAAACTTTCTTACGTCTACGGAAATTAAAAATCATCATCACTGTTAAAGTCCCCCTTCCCGTAGAGCTGAGATCTCGAAAAAGTAAATCTTTAAATTCCTTACTCTCTATGCTAATCAATATATCAGTACACTTAGAATTCAAATCTATATTTCTTAAATTATACATTCTTCAAACTTGACAATCAATCTATAATCATTCCATTATATATTATTACTTCTAAAACTGAACTTAGTCAATACAATCCTTGGTCCTTTATTATGTCAAACATCAATCAAGAAATACTTATAAACTACTTAATACACATTTTCCATAGAACATTCCCGCCCACCATGTTCCCCTTAAACAAAAAACACTTAAACTGCTTCAATGGGGCTTACCCACAAATGCCCCCAAAGTGACATGCTGCAAGGTGCTCCCAGGGATGACTTTCAGACCAACCCCAAAACTCCATCCTCCGTTGGTCTGTCTCGACCCTCTTTTATCCCGCTATGGGGGCCCTTCCTGTCACCCCTTAGCAGTTATCATGAATAAAATTTATAATTTCTCTTCACTTTATTCGAAAACTATCGCGTCAGGACTTTCCTATGTCCCAGCAAATTTTCAACACTATTTATCACTTAACTTTTGTCTATCTACCTTCCGGGTGTTATTTTCTGATACCGACTTGAATATTGGATATATCTAGTGATCGCCTCCAACTAGTTTTTTTTCGTATTCGTGGCTTCTAGAAGCTTCTGTAGTCATGGCGTAACCACGCGCTCAGTTTGACGTCATGGGTCATCTTCCTGTTTACCATCTTTTCATCGGACCATTTCTGGATTTGTCCCCCCCTTTCCTGTAATGTTCTATTTTTTGATGCGACCGGATGGTGCGTCCGCTCTGCCTCGCGTTGTTTAAATAAAGCGTATCGTCCACGCACACGCTGTGTAAGAGCATGTTGGGATGGCGGCAGATGCCCCAACACTTCCACCGCGGGGGCCCCTTAGCCTGTTACCAGCTGCAGGACCTTCTCTTCCTGGTTCCAGCCCTGGGCAGATGCCAGCATTTCAAATTGGGCGACCATATGCCTCCCAGGGCCACCTTCCCCGTCGTACTCAGCTGGCCTAGCCTCACAGAATGTCTGGAGGCCGAGAGTCTGCAGGTTTAGAACGCGTGCCGTGAACTAACACGCCGGGGGGGAGGAAGGGGGTGAGGGAGGCAACGAGGCGGGTTGACCGGTCCGAGTTTGCCGCCACCTATACCAAAGGGAGCGGTTCCGATGGGTCCCCAGCCTTCTGCACGACCATGGCTGCGACAGACCTGCGGGGGCCCGGGGGGTTTTCCTCCCCGGGACCCAAAGGGGAAACCCCCCAGTAAACTGACACTCTGGCTCTTTTTGCAAAACCCTCTCTGTTTCTGTTTTGAAAGGGTTACAAACCCGTGACGCCGGGGGCCTTTTTCCCTTTCCTTTTTTCCTCCCTCAGGCCCTAAACCCCTCCCCCTTCAAGTCGGCACCTCCCCCTTTCATTCACTCTTCGCTGTTGCAGGCCTTGTCGGTTGCTGATTTCCATTTTCAAGATGAAAAGATTCCTCGTACCCACCTCAAAAATTCAAATGTTGCTCTCCCTTCCCTTTGCCTGCATCTCGCGAATGGTGTCCCGCTCGCGTGCCCTCTGTGCCTGCCTTTCTGTCCTTTGTCCCCATTTCCTCCCTCACAACCCGGCCACTGGCTGATCAGGCCTCGGGCTCACTTAACCCACTCGTCCCTCCTCAGTCATAGCCTCCTCTCCCAGCTGCCACATTTTTGGGAACATAAAAACGCGCTCTCACTGATCAAATATCAAAATCCCTCCTGACACCATTTGTTACGCCGCCCCCTGTCCTCTGCCACCAACACAAGGCGGGCTGGCAGACCTGCTATCCCCAGGTCGTAAACAGAACAGCTCCAAGAGGCCCCAAGCCCCACAGCTCCCCAAAAGCCCACGGGGGGAAAAGCCCCCTGGAGAGGCAGGGGGCACGAAATAAACACACAATGACAGTCTTTCCTTTATTTACACAATTTTTTACCCAAAACCTTTTCTATGGGCAAAATACGGGGGGAAACCAACATGTCACTCAGATAAGTTATAACGGGGCAACAAAAATTCATCGGTCCAACACACAGGGGTCTTAAAGGGGCAGCACCCAACCCGTCCCTTGGCTTGTTCCTCCGCTACCCCCGCTCACAGCCAGCTGCGTCATGTTTGCCCAGGTCATCCTTTTCATGTTAACACATGTTTCGCACAGAGACAAAGACCCACTGGCGTGCAATATTTTATATAATATATATTATATTATATATATTTTATATATATATTATATATATTATATATTATAAATATAATATATATATACATAATATATATATATTAATATATATATATATATATATATTATATATATATATATATATATCATATATGTGTATATATAAAATATATATATATATATATATATATTATATATATATATATAGAAATAGTATATATAATATATATATATATCAAAAATATATATAAAATACTATATATATATATTTTAATTTTTTTTTTTTTTTTTTTTTTTTTTTTTTTTTTTTTCTTTCTCTTTTCCATCTCTGTGTCTACTAAATTCTCAGTAGATATATTTTGTTTTCTCATTTTTTATCGTATCACATCGTATATTCATGCATTCATGAGTGTCTGCATGCATTCAATGTATACAATTTATTCATTTCACATTATTGTATTTGTTTATTATTATCGTCCCAAACGCCCTTTTCTATCCCTCCTCTTGCTCACGACCTTAACTTACAGTCTTTCTCTCTCCCTCTTCCTTTGGCAATTTCTCTCTCTCCGTTTCTATGTCGCAAAGATAGATGTCATCCTTTCACTGTCTCTGCCAACCGCTTTATTCAGTCATCCAGCCTCTCTCTGCTTCTTGTTCACTCGTCCTCATTACTTTTCTTTTACTCTCTTTTTCTCTTTCCCTCATACTTCTTTCTTCTCTTCCCTTCGCTTCTCTTCTTTCTTCTCTTCCCTTCGCTTCTCTTCTTTCTTCTCTCTCTCTCTCTCTCTCTCTCCTCTCTCTCTCTGTCTCTCTCTCTCTCTCTCTGTCTCTCTCTCTCCTCTCCTCTCTGTCTCTTTTCTCTCTCCCCACCCCTCCCTCTCTTTCCTCTCTCCATCCCCACCCCCTCTCTCTCTCCAGCGTCTCTCTCCACGAATCCCTCATCTCTTAGGTTATCGCCTTTTAAACCCTTTCATCGGACAGGCCCCTTCACCTTTCAATTCCGACGTCTGCTTCTTCGTCTCGCTTTTGAGCTTTTGATATGTCGAAATAAAATCATACGAAGTGAGCTTTGAACGGAGGAACGGAGGCTTGGGGCTCTTTAAGGGGGGAGGGGAGGCTGGAGAAGCGTTAGAGCTTCATAAAAGGAGTTAGAATCGTTTTGTGTGTGTGTGAGGGCGGGTGGGGCAGGATGTGGAGTAGGAGCGCGTCTTAAAAGAGGAGAAATAACTGCAATTAATCTAATAAATCGGTGTATTGGAAGGCAGGTAAATAGATAGGGAAATCGGGAAAAGATATAAAAAGCTCAAAGATTTACTGTAGATATTTATATAGAGCATATAAGAAAGTGTGGACCGGCAGCCGTAATAGTTAGGCACACAATGCCACAACCAACAACAACACAATCTACCAAGCAGAATCCCAAGCAATAATAAACACGCAAGCAATAACATGAATAAACGCGTCCGACGACTCTTGCTAAGGGCTTAACGCAAAAGCATGCAATGTTGCGTTACTGCTTCGCGTCAGTGCTTACTATGCAAAACATAGCCCGGCATTGTTTCCTTCTGTTTCGTGTCTTGTTCTGGAATTACTATGTCTTTGTTTATATATTATTTGTCTTTTTTTCCTTCATCTGTTTGTTCCTCTTATTTTGTTGATCTATTCATTCCGTTTGTTATCTTCATATCATTTTATTTCCAAATACTTGTAATCTGTTATTATGCCATCTAACTACGAGTAATCTTTGTCTGTGATTAAGCAAATAATTTCCTGTTATTCATTTCCAAAATTTGTTTTACGCCTTATTATTCAATTTTTATTTATTATTTTAAAAAATATATATATCCATCATGCTAATTCTTCCCTTTCTTCTTTCTTTCTAGTCTATCGTTCATTCCTTAGTCTTTTTTTTTTACATCTCCATATTCCTTACTTTCTTTTCTTCTGCGTTATTTAACGTTATTTAAGATCTTTATTGGCATTAATTAACATGTACTTGTTTTCTTTTATTTTCCTCTTTTCCCGGTCTCCTATCATATGTTCCTTCACCTCCATTCTCTTGCTCTATCCTTTCCTATCCCTTCATCCCATTTCCTTTAATATTTACTTTTCTTCTCCCGTGCACTTCCATTCATTATATCTCTCTTTTTTCCCCTCGCATCCTCCCTTCTTTACCCACTTTCCCCTCTCCATCCTTTCCATCGCTTCTCTTCTACTTTTTCCATGTAACCCCCTTCTCTCCCCCACCCCCTCCTCAACATGGATGAGCATCAGATCAAATATCTCTAGATCATCGATATGGCTCCCCCTCTTCTCCCTTCCTCCTCCTCCATTCCCTTGCTCACCTTCCCCCTCCACCCTCCCTCCCCCCTCCCTCCTTTCCCGACCCCCCCCTCCCCTCCCAACCCCCCTCCCTCCCTCTTCACAGATCCTTTACACCCCCCCCCCCCTTCTCCCAAGTTATTACCAGCACAAGAAAGTCACAAATCTGTCATGTATCCGTGATTTACCATGTTACCCTGAAGCCAAGGTGGCCTGATATTGCCCCAAACCCGCCCTCCTGCCTCCTCCCTCCTCCCTTCCTCCCCCGTCCTCTTTTCGTCTCCCTCTCTCCTTGTATCTGTTTTCCCCCTCTCGCTTCTTCGTTTTCTCGTTCGGTCGAACACTCTCCTGCATTCCCTTTCATTCCTTTTCTCTCTGTAGCTATCTCTCTTTCTATCTTTTCGTTATGCATCCATCTCACCTCATTCCCCTCTCGTTTTTCTCTTCTCCCTTATTTCCTCCTGCCTAAAGCATTTCCTTATTCTGTCTATCTTTGTGTCTCCTTCAGTATCTACCCTCCAATACTACATTTTTTCCTTTCTCTCCCATTTTTAGTTTGTGTCCTTTTCCTCGTCTTTATATTTTTTTTTTCTCTTCTCTTTCTTCTTTATACTCTTCTAAATTCTCCGAACTCACACACGTTTCCCTCTTCCCTCTTTCCCCTTCTCTCTTTTACTCCCTCTCCTCCTACACCGTGTCCAACCTTCATCTATTCTCAACCCCCTCCTCCTCCCTTTCTCCTTGTCCCTGATTCATTGGATTTTAGGTATTGCTGCGTTATCATTTATGCCATTCCTTGATTCCATCTTTATCTGATTCATTCCATATCCTCGTTCACTTCCTTATCTTTCCTGCTCACTTTGCGAGCTTTTTCTACTAGCATTGCTACCTTTGCAATACACTAGTTTTGGATATTTTTAAACCTTTTTTATTGCCAAA
>NC_051399.1:49824435-49832704 GCF_015228065.2 Penaeus monodon | reverse complement strand
CCCACAGCCAACCTCTGGAAGCAAGGGAACATCTTCACCGTGCACCCTCATCAGCTTCCTCCTAGGTCGACACACGCCTTACTCTGCCTCAGGTAGTCAAGGCCCAGCAAGCAGTGCTCGTCCAGATCGGCCACACACACCGGCAGCCGCTGCACCGTGCTGCCCACGCCAATACGAGCCTCCACTGGCCCCTTGAGCTGCACGCAATGCCCCGTGACACCACACAGTCTCTGTGGTGCGTCTGGAAGTTGCTAGTGGCCAACATATCAGGCCCACTAGGTCTTCTCAGCCCCAGTGTCCACTTTCAGGCGGCATGGCTTCCCATCTATTGAGCCCTCCACCTGCATCGTGCTGGTTCGACGGCAGCTTACCCAAGTCGGGGCCCGGGAACCGAGGACGGCTGGGTTTCGGCCCCCTTCTCTAGCCTGTCCGAGTTTTCCTCCTGTACCACTTCCTTAGCCTTAGGACATGCACTCGGATGCTGACCATACCTGCCACAGTCCTTGCAGCACTGCTGGAAGGCATCAGAATCCGTCCGGTTGAGAGGACGTGTTCTCTGCTCCCTCCGACACCGACTACGTCTGTGCCCTTCCTTACCGCAGCCCCAACACAAGCCTTGAAAAGTGCTCGGGCTCACCTTCCTCAATGCTACCTTCTCCACTTTAGCCTTCCGGCCCCGGAAGTCATGGCGGGGCTGAGCAGCTGGCCCTAGGCCACTGGTTGCCTTCAGGAAGGCCTCGAACTCCAAGGCCCTCGCCAACGCCACCTGCAGGTCCTCAGGGTGTGCCTGCTTGACGTAGATTTGCAGCTGCTGGTCCTGCAAAGCGTCAACAAAGAAATCGCGGGCCAGGACCACGATCATCTCTTCCGCAGCAGCAGGGTACGACCTCCTTACTAGCGCCTCCACATCCTGCGCCAGCTGGGACAGTGTCTCGCCACGCTCACGAGTCCGCTTCTTCAAGTGGGCCCGATATACCTCGGCCTGGTGGTGGTGCCCGAAACGGCGTTTCAAAGCCTCTGCCACTGTTGTTGCCTCTTTGCATCAACATATATTATCTCCTCAGTATCTGATATAATCTTAATAGTTCATACTAGTCATATTTCTCTCACAGATCTTACTCTTTAAACTTGTATTAATTTGTTTAGACAAATGTAAAGGAAAGTTCACAACTTATTAGAGAATTTACAACTAATTTATTAACTGTAAAGTATTATATATAGTAAACATGTAAAGTCAATCACATAAATTTATATGTCAATAATATAACATCTGAGTTCATTATAATTCACTACAATAATTATACCATATTAATTATCCATCTTTTAACTTTAACAAATAACTTGTCACTTTACTCTAACTGTTAACATACAAACTACATAATATAAATTTAAGCAAGCTGTTATTAATTAACCAATGTCAATGCTTAAAATAGATGTAAGCAGTTAATAAAAGAATTCCTTTCTTCACATACAATGATTGAAATCATAAAAATATTTCTAAGCAAATTGAAATACAGAAATTAGTGAGAATTATATTTAGGCAAGATGAATTACTTATACCAAGCAATTTAAAATACTAAGTCAATGTCTTTACACAATTACTAACTTAAACTCGAGATTATCTCCATCAAAAGTAAGTGAGTACATTCTGAAAATGGACATAAAATGTCTTGTGCTTAATCAAGCAATCATAATACTGAATTAATATTGCTAAGCCGCAATTAACTCAAGCAAACTTATTCTAGGAAATACTTAATGATTACATACAAAATACAAACTTATTCTTACGCTCTACCGGAAATTAACAATCATCATCACTGTTAAGTCACACTTCCGTAGAGCTGAGATCTCGAAAAGTAAATCATTAATTCCTTACTCTCTATGCTAACTCAATATATCAGTACACTTAGAATTCAAATCTATATGTCTTCAATTATATCATTCTTCAAACTTGACAATCATATCTATAATCATTCCATTATATGATTATTACTTCTAAACTGAACTTAGTCAGATACAATCCTTGGTCCTTTATATAGTCATACATCAATCAAGAAATACTTATAAACTACTTAATACACATTTTCCATAGCACATTCCCGTCCACCATGTTCCCCCTTAAACAAGAAACACTTAAACTGCTTCAATAGGGCTTACCCACAAATGCCACCAAAGTGACATGGCTGCAAGGTGCTACCAGGGATGACTTTCAAGACCAACTCCAAACTCCTACTCCTCCGTTGGTCTGTCTCGACCCGTCTTTTATCCCCGCTATGGGGGCCCTTCCTGTCACACCCTTAGCAGTTATCATGAATATAATTATAATTTCTCTTCACTTATTCGAAAACTATCTGCGTCAGGACTTTCCTATGTCCCAGCAAATTTTCAACACTATTTATCACTTTAACTTTTGTCTATCTACCTTCCGTGTTATTTTCTTGATACCCGACTTGAATATTGTGATATATCTAGTGATCGCCTCCAACTAGTTGTTTTCGTATTCGTGGCTTCTAGAAGCTTCTGTTAGTCATGGCGTGAACCACGCGCTCAGTTTGACGTCATGGGTCATCTTCCTGTTTACCATCTTTTCATCTGACCATAGCTTCTGGACTTTGTCCCCACCTTCCTGTAATGTTCTATTTTTTGATGCGACCGGATGGTGCGTCCGCTCTGCCTCGCGTTGTTTACGAATAAAGCGTATCTGTCCACGACACCACGCTGGTGTAAGAGGCATGTTGGGATGGCGGCAGATGCCCCAACACTTCCACCGCGGGGCCCCTTAGCGCTGTTACCAGCTGCAGGACCTTCTCTTCCTGGTTCCAGCCCTGGGCAGATGCCAGCATTTCAAATTGGGCGACATATGCCTCCCAGGCCACCTTCCCGTCGTACTCAGCTGGCCTACGCCTCACAGAATGTCTGGAGGCCGAGAGTCTGCAGGGTTTAGAACGCGTGCCGTGAACTAACACGCCCGGGGGGGAGGAAGGGGGTGAGGGAGGCAACGAGGCGGGTTGACCGGGTCCGAGTTTGCCGCCACCTATACCAAAGGGAGCGGTTCCGATGGGTCCCCAGCCTTCTGCAGCGACCACTGGCTGCGACACGACGCTGCGAGGCCCGGGGGTTTCCTGCCACGGACCCAAGGCAGACCCCAGTAAATCTGACACTCTGGCATCTGTTGCCAGAACCTCGTCTGCCTTCTCTGCTTGCAACGTTACTACCTCGTGACGCCGCCTTTCCTCCTTCACTTCCTCCCTCAGGCCCTGAACCTCGCCCTTCAGAGTCTGCACCTCCTCCATCAGTTCACTCTTCACGCTGTTGCAGGCCTTGTCGGTGTACTGCTGAGTTTCCATCTTCACAGATGTAAGATTCCTCTGTAGCACCTCAACAAGTTGGCAGAACTGTTGCTCTGCCTTCCTTGCCTGCATCTCGACGAGATGGTGTGCCTGCTCGCGTGCCCTCTGTGCCTGCTCTTCTGTCCTTTGTGCCATTTCCTCCCTCACACCGGCCAGCATGGCAGTGATCAGGTCCATCTGGCTCAGCTTCACCTCACTCGTGCCTGCCTCAGTCATAGCCTCCTCTCTCTCATGGCTGCCACTATCTTTGGACGACATGATAAATCGGCGCTCTCACTGATCAAATATCACAAATCCCACTCCTGACACCATTTGTTACGCCGACCGCCTCGTCTCTCTGCCACCAACACAAGGCAGGCTAGGCAGACGGCGTGCTATCCACAGGGTCGTGAACACTGAACAGCTCCAAGAGGCACCCAGCACCACAGCGTCCCCAGAAGACCACGAGGGGAAACGCCACCTGGAGAGGCAGGGCACGAAATAAACACACAATGACAGTCTTTCCTTTATTTACACAAGTTATTTACCCGTACACTTTTCTATAGGCACAATACAGGGGGAAACCAACATGTCACAATGCACGATACAGCTTATAACAGGGCAACACAAAGTTCATCAGGTCACAAAGGCACACAGAGGTCTTCACAGGAGCAGCACCCAACCCCGTCCCTTGGCTTGTTCCTCCGCTACCCCGCTCACAGCCAGCTGCGTCATGTTTGCCCAGGTCATCCTTTTCATGTTAACACATGTTTCGCACAGAGACAAAGACCCACTGGCGTAGCAATATATATATATATATATATATATATATATATATATATATATATATATATATATATATATATATATATATATATATATATATATATATTATATATATATATATATTACACATGTATTGCATATATATATATATATATATATATATATATATATATATATATATATATATATATATAATTAATATATATTACACATGTATTGCACATATATATATATGTATATATATAATATATATATATATATATATATGTATATATATATATATATATATATATATATATCTATATATATTTTTTTTTTTTTTTTTTTTTTTTTTTTTTTTTTTTTTTTTTTTTTTTTTTTCTTCTTCTTCTTTCCATTGTGAAATGAAATGTTATAACCTATCACTCTCTGTGTCTACTAAATTCTCAGTAGATATATTTTGTTTTCTCATTTTTTATCGTATCACATCGTATATTCATGCATTCATGAGTGTCTCATGCATTCAAGATAAATTTTTTTTTTATTGTATTTGTTTATTATTATCGTCCCAAACGCCTTTTTCTATCCCTCCTCTTGCTCACGACCTTAACTTACAGTCCTTCTCTCTCCCTCTTCCTTTGGCAAATTCTCTCTCTCCGTTTCTATGTCGCAAAGATAGATGTCATCCTTTCACTGTCTCTGCCAACCGCTTTATTCAGTCATCCAGCCTCTCTCTGCTTCTTGTTCACTCGTCCTCATTACTTTTCTTTTACTCTCTTTTTCTCTTTCCCTCATACTTACTTTCTTCTCTTCCCTTCGCCTCTCTTCTTTCTTCTCTTCCCTTCGCTTCTCTTCTTTCTTCTCTTCCCTTCGCTTCTCTTCTTTCTTCTCTCTCTCTCTCTCTCTCTCTCTCTCTCTCTCTCTCTCTCTCTGTCTCTCTCTCTCTCTCTCACCCCTCCCTCTCTTTCTCTCTCTCCATCCCCACCCCTCTCTCTCCTCAGCCGATCTCTCTCACCGAATCCCTCATCTCTTAGGGTTATCAGCCTTTTAACCTTTTCATCGTTGACAGGCCCCTTCACCTTTCAATTCCGACGTCTGCTTCTTCGTCTCGCTTTTGAGCTTTTGATATGTCGAAATAAAATCATACGAAGTGAGCTTTGAACGGAGGAACGGAG
Organism: Penaeus monodon; assembly: GCF_015228065.2. NCBI lineage: Eukaryota > Metazoa > Arthropoda > Malacostraca > Decapoda > Penaeidae > Penaeus > Penaeus monodon. The sequence goes on along the minus strand of NC_051399.1, from coordinate 49,827,435 downwards.
GCTTGGGGCTCTTTAAGGGGGGAGGGGAGGCTGGAGGAAGCGTTAGAGCTTCATAAAAGGAGTTAGAATCGTTTTGTGTGTGTGTGAGGGCGGGTGGGGCAGGATGTGGAGTAGGAGCGCGTCTTAAAAGAGGAGAAATAACTGCAATTAATCTAATAAATCGGTGTATTGGAAGGCAGGTAAATAGATAGGGAAATCGGGAAAAGATATAAAAAAGCTCAAAGATTTACTGATAGATATTTATATAGAGCATATAAGAAAGTGTGGACCCGGCGCCGTAATAGTTAGGGCACACAATGCCACAACCAACAACAACACAATCTACCAAGCAGAATCCCAAGCAAATAATAAACACGCAAGCAATAACATGAATAAACGCGTCCGACGACTCTTGCTAAGGGCTTAACGCAAAAGCATGCAATGTTGCGTTACTGCTTCGCGTCAGTGCTTACTATGCAAAACATAGCCCGGCATTGTTTCCTTCTGTTTCGTGTCTTGTTCTGGAATTACTTATGTCTTTGTTTTATATATTATTTGTCTTTTTTTCCTTCATCTGTTTGTTCCTCTTATTTTGTTGATCTATTCATTCCGTTTGTTTATCTTCATATCATTTTATTTCCAAATACTTGTAATCTGTTATTATGCCATCTAACTACGAGTAATCTTTGTCTGTGATTAAGCAAATAATTTATCCTGTTATTCATTTCCAAAATTTGTTTTACGCCTTATTATTCAATTTTTATTATTATTATTTAAAAAATATATATATCCATCATGCTAATTCTTCCCTTTTCTTCTTTCTTTCTAGTCTATCGTTCATTCCTTAGTCTTTTTTTTTTACATCTCCATATTCCTTACTTTCTTTTCTTCTGCGTTATTTAACGTTATTTAAGATCTTTATTGGCATTAATTAACATGTACTTGTTTTCTTTTATTTTCCTCTTTTCCCGGTCTCCTATCATATGTTCCTTCACCTCCTTTCTCTTGCTCTATCCTTTCCTATCCCTTCATCCCATTTCCTTTAATATTTACTTTTCTTCTCCCGTGCACTTCCATTCATTATATCTCTCTTTTTTCCCCTCGCATCCTCCCTTCTTTACCCTCTTTCCCCTCTCCATCATTTCCATCGCTTCTCTTCTACTTTTTCCATGTAACCCCCTTCTCTCCCCCCCCCCCTCCCTCCTCAACATGGATGAGCATCAGATCAAATATCTCTAGATCATCGATATGGCTCCCCCTCTTCTCCCTTCCTCCTCCTCCATTCCCTTGCTCACCCTTCCCCCTCCACCCCTCCCTCGCCCCCTCCCTCCTTTCCCGACCCCCCCTCCCCTCCCAACCCCCCTCCCTCCCTCTTCACAGATCCTTTACACCCCCCCCCCCCTTCTCCCAAGTTATTACCAGCACAAGAAAGTCACAAATCTGTCATGTATCCGTGATTTACCATGTTACCCTGAAGCCAAGGTGGCCTGATATTGCCCCAAACCCGCCCTCCTGCCTCCTCCCTCCTCCCTTCCTCCCCCGTCCTCTTTTCGTCTCCCTCTCTCCTTGTATCTGTTTTCCCCCTCTCGCTTCTTCGTTTTCTCGTTCGGTCGAACACTCTCCTGCATTCCCTTTCATTCCTTTTCTCTCTGTAGCTATCTCTCTTTCTATCTTTTCGTTATGCATCCATCTCACCTCATTCCCCTCTCGTTTTTCTCTTCTCCCTTATTTCCTCCTGCCTAAAGCATTTCCTTATTCTGTCTATCTTTGTGTCTCCTTCAGTATCTACCCTCCAATACTACATTTTTCCTTTCTCTCCACTTATCTTTTTATCTTTTCCCTTTCCTATTTTGCCGTCTGTCATTCTCTCTATGCTCGTTTCTTCCTTTTCTTCATCTCTCTGTTTCTCCTACCAACGTGACTTCCATCCTTCTTTTCGTTTCTCTCCCATTTTTAGTTTGTGTCCTTTTCCTCGTCTTTATATTTTTTTTTTCTCTTCTCTTTCTTCTTTATACTCTTCTAAATTCTCCGAACTCACACACGTTTCCCTCTTCCCTCTTTCCCCTTCTCTCTTTTACTCCCTCTCCTCCTACACCGTGTCCAACCTTCATCTATTCTCATCCCCTCCTCCTCCCTTTCTCCTTGTCCCTGATTCATTGGATTTTAGGTATTGCTGCGTTATCATTTATGCCATTCCTTGATTCCATCTTTATCTGATTCATTCCATATCCTCGTTCATCTTCCTTATCTTTCCTGCTCACTTTGCGAGCTTTTTCTACGTAGCATTGCTACCTTTGCAATACACTAGTTGGTATCATTATAACCTTTTTATTGCCATTACCGCTGTCATCTTTTATTACCATTTATCAGTGATTGTATTAGCATTATTAGCATTGGGTACATTATTATCGTTATCAGTAATTCCCTTAATATTATTGACATTAACAATATAATCATTGTTGTTATTATATGCCTCAGAGTCATCATCATAGCATATCATTATCATTCCTATTATTATTATCATTATCATAATTAGAGATATTAATAGTAGTGGTAGTACCATTATTATCAATGTCATTATGATTATCATTATCATAATCATCACTAACAGCATTACGGCATCAGTAGAGTTTATACCATTACTGATATTATTACCATTAATTTAGGTATCATTTTCAGTGATAATATAATTTTTGGCAATGATATTACTCTTTATTATATATATATATATATATATATATATATATATATATATATATATATATATATATATATATTTTTTTTTTTTTTTTTTTTTTTTTTTTTTTTTTTTTTTTTTTTTTTTTTTTTTTTTTACCAGTTATTATCACTTTTGTCATTATCATGATTATTGTTGTTATTGTCATTATTATTATCATTATTTTCATTGTTATTGTAGTTATTATTATTTTGTATTATCACTGTTACTATGATAATTATTGTTATTATTATTATTGTAATTACCAATGTTATCTTAATTGTTGTTATCAACATTTTTATTAT
>NC_051399.1:49811935-49819435 GCF_015228065.2 Penaeus monodon | reverse complement strand
AAGAAATTTCCCTCTTTGATTTCATCTTCGAACAGACAAAGACAGACATAAAGAGACAGACAACCGAAAGAGGGAGAAGAAAATAAGAAAATATGAAAAAAAGACGAAGAGAGATGGATTCGTGATAGTGTTTTTTTCTATGAAGGCAACTCATTCCTAATTTAGTAGGTACAGAAGGGGCATGTTTTATCAATCCAATTATGCTCAAAGTCTCTGATTGGCCGGAACGTAACCAATCAACACCGCGTGAAGTTAAAGAGAAAAATCTGAAGAAAATTTCCGAAATAGCCTCTGATGAAGGTGTCAGCGGCACGCGAGAGAAGGATATCAAATGACGGCCACAGGAACTTGCCGATCGCGGCATTTACCTTGCAAAGAGGATGTTGCATGTTTATCATAATATAGTAACTTTAGTTTAAAAACTTCACTACCACCTTCCCAGAAACAACATGAAAAGGAAGAAAAGGAGAGATTGCAGTGCATTGTCCTCGCTTTATGTCGCATGTGTTGGTTCAAAGAAGAAAAAGTATATATATTGAAAAATCAAGGCCAGTGGTATTTTATCGAACGAATTATCTATCTTATTTTTCTTTTGTTTCTCTTTCACTTTTTTCCTGGTATCAGTTTTCCGCAGCTGTGTGGAAAATAAGTAAGGCAGGATTTAGTCCTTGTTTCTTTTCTATGAACCGTATTCATATTGACAAATGTAGAAAAGGTATGAATGAGAATAAATATCTTCACAATACAAGAGATGTATTTGATCGGTTTCGATTGCGTCTTCGTCAGAAATACATACATCAGAGAAATTACATAGAAAATATATATCAGGCGTGAGCTGACAAAATACCTGACTGTGACCTCTTATTCGTTGTTCGTAGGATTGTTGCTGTGACCTTGGATAATCTGAACCTACCCGATGCGTGTTGACATTACTCTCCGTCGCGATGTATGCTGCTTCCATAATTTTTCTTTTTAGTTTTAGTTTTTTCTATGTAATTTCTCTGATGTATGTATATCTGACGAAGACTCAATCGAAACCGGTAAAATACATCTCTTGTATTGTGAAGATATTCATTCATTCAACTTTTACATCTTTCTATCCCTGGCTACATGGCTAGCTTCATAATCTCTTTGTTCACTTCAGTTCTCTACTTTATTTCTCTCTCAATTTTTCCTATCTAAATCCTTCTCTCTCTCTCTCTCTCTCTCTCTCCTCATCTTCTCTCTTCTTCTCTCTCTCTCTCTCTCCTCTCTCTCTCTCTCTCTCTTTATCTTTTTTCTCTCTCTCTCTATCTTCTCCTTTTCTCCCCTCTTCCTCCTCTCTCTCTCTCTCTCCCTCTCTCCCCCTTTCCCTCTCCTCTCCTCTCTCTTTTTCCTCCTCTTCTCTCTCTCTTTTTCCCCTCTCCTCTCTTCTCTCTCTCTCTCCTTTTTCTTCTCCCCTCTCCCCTCTCCTCTCTTTTCTCTCCTCTCCTTTTTTTTTCCCTTTTCCCCCTCCCCCCCCTCTCTCTATCTTCTCTCCTTTCTCTCTTTTTCCCTTCTTCTTTCTCTCCTTTCTTTTCCTTTCTCTTTCCCCCCTCTCACTCTCTTTCCCTCTTCCCCTCTATCCTCTCTCTTTCTCTCTCTCCTCTTCTTTCATATTCTCCTCCTCTCTCTCATCTCTCTCTATTTTCTCTCTTTTTCTCTCCAGCCCTCTCTCTCTCTCTCTCTCTCTCTCTTCTCTCTTCCTTCTCTCTCCTCTCTCTCTCTCTCTCTTCCTTCTGCCCTTTCTCTCTCTCTCTCTCTTCTCTCTCTTCCCTTTCTCTCTCTCCTCTCTCTCTCTCTCTCTCTCTCTCTGCTCTCCCATTCTCACCTTCCCCTCCTCTTCTCTCCATTCTCTCCTTCTCTCCTCTCTCTCCCCTCTCTCTCCTCCTCTCTCTCTCTCCTCTCTCTCTCTCTCTCTCCCTCTCCTCTCTCTCTCTCTCTTCTTCTTCTTCTTTTCCCTTCTTCTTCTCTCTCTCCCCTTTTTCTCCCCTTTCTCTTCTTCTCTTCTATTCTCTCTCTCTTTCTTCTCTCGCTCTCTCTCATCTTCTCCTCATTTCTTTCTTTCCTCCCTCTCCCTTCTCACTTCTCTCTCTCTCCCTCTCTCTCTCTCTCTCTCTCTCTCTCTTCTTCTGTCTTCTCTCCTCTCTGTCTTCTGTCTTCTCTCTCTCTTTCTCTCTCTCCATATTTCTCATTTTTTTTCTCTCTCTCCTCCTCATTCCGCTCCCTCACAACGAGAACAACGTTCGTCCTCTCTCCTGTATCTCTTCTTCTCTCCCTCTCCTAACTCTTCCCCGCTGTCCATTCTACTCTCCTTATCTCTATTCACTTGTCGCTTTCCTTCCCTCCCTCCCTCTCTCCCTTCATCCTTCCCTCCCTCCCTCCCTCCATTCTCGCTCCATTCCTACTTCCCTCCTTCCCTCCCTTCACCACCCCTTCCCCTGTACCCCCTCATTAAACTCCTAATTATTGCATTTCATGGTTAAGTATCTAGCACAACACAAATCCTGGAGTTAATTAGCCCTAATTGTTATGATCCAAGACGCCATTAGCCTCAGCGTCAGTCTCTTATTTGTCCTCATTAACTGCCGATTGTTTTGCCGATGGCCGGAGTCGTGTGCCGAGGCGCCCGCTGTGTGGCCTCCGGGGCTAAGGGGCTGGCCCTTGAGGGTGGGGCACGGCGCTGTCCCTTGAGGGGAAGGGGAGGGGTACTGGGCTGTCCCTTGAGGGGGAAGGGCACTAACTCTCCTTTGAGGGGGAGGGGGAGGGGCAGGGGGCTGTCCCTTATGGGGAAGAGCAAATTATGAGACTTGATAGCATATATGTATGCGTCAGAAATCATTTTATTACTGAAGTGAATATTTAAACACATACAAATATCATGCGCGTATGCATGTCATCAGAATTCCCTTTTGTCTCCCCTTTTTTCTTTCTATTCTTTGATTCCCACTTCCCCTTCCTATTTATCTCCTATTTTTTCTTCACATCCATTATCACTTTCACCTCCCCGTCAACCCCTACCTTCACCCTTCTCCTCTACACTCTTTCCCTTCTACCCACCACTTCCCATTCAATTTATCCTGCCTTCCATGGCAACCTCCACTTTCACTTCCTCCTCCTACTTCACTAACTCTTTCTCTTCCTAATTATACTCCTTACATTGATCCCTTCGCTTTCATGCACTTCCCCGACCGCCTTCATTTCCCTTCCTCCCCTCCTCCTTTTACCATTACTATACATACATCTTCCCACCTCCACTACCTCCCTCTACTCTCTTCTTTTCCACCTCTTCTCTTTTTCCTTCTACCCTCCTAATTACCACTAGACTTCCTCTCCCTCCACAATCCCTTTTGTATATCCCCATATCCTTCCATTTATCTCCTTCTACATCCATCTCCTCCACCTTCTGCTCCCCATGCCCCTCCTCCTCCGCCATCCATCTGTTCCCCTCAAGTGACAAGAAAGCAGTTCCGCCAGCAGGATTTTCGTCACAAGCGACTTTCTCTTCTACTGGACAATCAAGCACCGGCAGAGACTCGAGTGGGCCGGGATGCGCGTCTCCCGCGGTCCCCCTGGGGCGAATTTCCTGGGCGTGAGAGGGACGTATAGGCGCCCATTACAGCACTTCTTCCTTCCCTGCTCCTCCCCGCTTCCCCCGTTCCTCCTAGATGGATGACCTTTCCTCCCTTCCCCTGGATGGATGCCTCCCTCCTCCGCCCCCTATCCCTGCTGGATGACTCATTCACCCTGCTCTCCCTCGCCTCCCTCTCTGGGTACACATCTGTACCCCTGTGCCCCTCCCCGTGGATAGATACGACTGCAAACCCGGAGATTTAGCACCTCCCTTCTTCGCCCCCCCTCTACCTTCCAACCAATAGACTTTCGCTCTACTCTCTTTACCCCTTCTTATCACTCCTTATTCTTCTTCTCCTTATTTTCTGTCTTCCTCCCCGTTTCCCACGTTTCTTTGTATCATATGTGTTTTCCTCTTCAATTTCAAATTTCAATTTCTTTCCTTCCTTTCTTCTTTATCCAATTCCTCTCTCCCGATTACCCCTATTTAACTTTTAACTTATACTTTTCTCCTGCTATTCTTAGCCAATTGACGTTGCGCCTGTTAACATATTCTCTCTCTCTCTCTCTCTCTCTCTCTCTCTCTCTCTCTCTCTCTCTCTCTCTCTCTCTCTCTCTCTCTCCCTCTCTCTCTTCTCTCTCTCTCTCTCTCTTTCTCTCTCCTTCGCCCGATACACCTATTGCATGCTATTCCATCCACTACTTCGCTCTTTGGAATTTCCTCTTCCTCTCTCCTTCATTCACGACAGTTGTGTGAATGCTGCCTCTGATCTGATGCTGATGGCTCGGGAGATGAAGGAGACGATAGGATGCACCATGACTCTCCTTTTTCTCTCTTTCCTCGTTGAAGTTTTTCTTAAAATTTTCTTTTGGATGAGGTAGTCTTTTGTGATTTGATGGTTACACGCACACACAGAAACAAACACACAGGTATACACACAAACACACACACACAAACTCAGGCACACACGGAAACAAGCACGTGCGCGAAAAATTGAATATATCATGAACGTCCGTCATCGCCAACAGCGCCGCCATTTCGAATGAGGGAAAGCGCTCCTATACACGAAACAGCATTTCTAAAAAAAAAAAAAAAAAAAAAAAAAAAAAAAAAAAAAAAAAATCCGTGCACGAAACACAGTGCCTCTTAACTTAACGAAAACCTTTCCATCAAAATACCCCCCTCCCCCTCATTCCTCTCTTCTCTCTCCCGGCTCCCTGCTCCTCGCCTCCCCTTTCCATTATTTCCTACTCTCCCCACCCCTCTACGAATGCCCCCTTTCTCCCTTCCCTTCACATTCCTGCTTTCTCCACCACACTACCTTCTCTCCCCACTCCTATATCCTCACTCCTCAGTCCTTCCCTATCTTCTCCTTACTTCTCTCCCTCTCACACTCCCCAGCCCCCCTCTCTTTCCCCCCTTGCCCCCTTCCTCTCTCGCGACCGTAACGCCCCTCGCTCCTATAAAGCCATTTAATATGTCTATAAAATGTGATTATATGACAAGAGTCGCGTTGAGGGAAGGATCGAACTTTTTTGATACAGGCCACCCCCTGCCTCCTCGTCTCTTTGAAACTGATGACTGATATTACTTCATAAAATGTTCGAGATCGCATTTCCGCCTTCTTCCGATTTTTTTTATTGCTGTTCTTTTAGTTTTTTTTTTCTTTTCCTTGTTTTTCTTTCGTTTTTGTGATGATAGTAATAACACTACACACAGCTGCAACGACGATCGCAACAGGAGTAACCATAATCTACAACAACAAAGAGAACAAGAGAAAGATAATAATAGTGATAATTACGTTGATGGTGATAGTAACAGCGAAAATTATTGTAATGGCAAGTATGGTAATAAAAAGAAAATAAGAAAAATGATTTACAAAATGTAATGATAATGACGATGATAAGAATATCACCTCAGCAACTCTCCATTTCCCTTCCCTCTCTGTCGCTCGTTTCCTCTCATCCTATGTTTCGCCCTTTTTTCCGAATCTCCCATGTCCTCCCCAACCCAACTCTTAAGTCATAGAAAACGGAACGTCTTCTCCGCTTTTTTATGGGTAACTCAATATATCACCTAAGATAAATCACAATTATGTGGAGATCTAGAGTTATCGCGAACCACTTACGAGCAGGAAATGAAGAAGGAGGGAGGAAGGAGGTCAGAAGAGCAGAAGGAGGAGGGGGTTGGGGGCTAGAGGAAAGGAGGGAGGATAAAAAGATATGTGGAAGGAGGGAAAAATATAAAGAAAGATATATAGAAACACACACACGGAAGTGAATTCAAACATGATAGCGTTGACCCCCCCCCCCCCCAAGAAAAAAAAAGGAGCAAGAGAGATGGAAAATGAAAGACCAAATGATGGATGGCGGCTGACAAGGAAAGGAAAAGAGAGATGGATAAACAAATCGAGAGAGAGAGAGAGAGAGAGAGAGAGAGAGAGAGACAGAGAGAGAGAGAGACAGAGAGAGACAGAGAGAGACAGAGAGAGAGAGAGAGAGAGAGAGAGAGAGAGAGAGAGAGAGAGAGAGAGAGAGAGAGAGAGTAATGGTTGTATAAAAATGTTTAAACGGAAGATAACGACACTCATAAAGAGGAACGACACGACCCATGGCGGATTGAAGAAGAACAAAAAAATGCTGCTTTTTTGTCTCTATCTTTCTTTTTCCATTTTTGTCTAAATAGAACCCTCTTTATTCACTCACTTTCTCAACTTTCTTTCTCATATTTATGTATATGTGTATACATATATGCACACCACACACACACACACACACACACACACACACACCACAATATATATATATATATATATATATATATATATATATATATATATATATATTATATATATATATATATATATGTATATAATATATTATATATATATATATATATATATATATATATATATATTATATATGTATATATATGTATATATGTACGCACACACATACACACATACGCACACACACACACCACACACACACACACACACACACACACACACACACACACACCAACAAAACACCACTACACATAATATATAATATATATATATATATATTATATATATATATATTATATATATATATATATGTATGTAATCTAAAAAAAAAAATCTATCTATCTATTCTATTATTCTTTTTAATCTACTATCTACTATCTATATAGTATATAATATATATATAATAATATATATATATTATTATGATAATATAAGATAAATAAAGATATATATATAATATATATATATATAATATATATATAGATTTATATATTATATATATATATATATATATAATATAGATAATATAATATATATAATATGTAATTATATATATATATATATAATATAATATATATATATAATATTATATATATAATATATAATATACATATACATATATATATATATAATATATATATATATATATATATATATATACATATATATATACTATATATATAAATATATATATATATATATATATATATATATACATATATGTTATTGTATATATATATATATATATAATATATTATATATATTATATATATTATAATATTGTTATATATATTACTATTTCATATTAACAGTGTACATAAATGATGTACCATACATATATACGACTATTATATTTTTATTATATATTATATATATTATAATATTATTATTATTATTATTTATATATTTATTTTTATTTTAACATACACCCCCACACACCCCCACACCACACACACACACACCACACACACACACACACACACACACACTATATATATAAATATTAAAATATTTTTTATATATATTATATATATATATACAATACATATATATACATATTGTATATAAAATGTATTGTATATATTATAAATTTATTATAATATATAATATATATATAATA